>NW_005871521.1:39605-61268 GCF_000147115.1 Myotis lucifugus
AGCGCCCGCCGGCTCCCACCCCCGCCCCTCACCGTTAGCCGGGAAACCGGGAACACCGCCCTCCTCCGCATCCGGGCCCGACCCGCCCGCCCGCGTGCGCCTGCGCGCTGGCTCCGCCCGCGCCCGCCCCTCGCTGGTAGGGCAACTCCGCCGTCGCAGGCGTGACGCAAGAGGCGATGAACCAATAGGGAAGGTAGGGGGCGGGGCAGAGGCGCGGAGAGGGGCGGAGCCGAGGCGCGGGAGGGGCGGGGCCGAGAGAGGTTGACCCCTCGCCCTCCCCCTGCCAGGGCTCGGCTGAGCGAGTTGCATCAGAGCCGGGAAAGCGACAGGCTAACTGCTGGGGTTCCGAGTTTGGGGGCGTCCAAAAAACATGGGGAGGGGCCGGAGAGGGAGGAAGCGTGGATGTTTCTATCTCCCTCTCCCTTCCTCTCTGGAATCAATAAAGATTTTTTAAAAAACGTGAAGAGGTTAACGGAGGAGCCACTGTGCAATGAGTGCAGCGCAAAGATGCATTTTTCAACCCAGCCTCCTCCCAACACGGTCGTTAGTGGACAGCGCGTGGTCAGCCTTCTGTGCCTTAAAATAGCGGCGCCTGCAGAGGGGGGCAGCCCTGGGTTAAATACAAGCGTGTTTTGGCTGCATCGCTGACAGTGGCTGCGGGGTCCAGCTCGCCGGGCCGTTTGGCGTTTTTTTGTTTGTTTGTTTGTTTGTGTTCCTCACCCCCCAGTCACTCTGACAAGCCTTGCGGCGTGTCCGTGTCCGAGATACTGGGGACCGAGCCAGAACGCTGAGGTCTGAGGTCCAAGGGTTCAGGTCCTACCTAGCAATACAGACGCTAAGTGCATGGTCTACACATGGACCGGAATTGCTTTAGCATCGACCATTCCAGTTATTTTGAGATCCTCCTCTGGGACCTCCTCCAAAACCCCCAGCTTAGCTCCTAAAAGCCCTTAGGATGAAGGACCCAGAGGCCACGCCTGTCCCCTCCCCCTCCTCCCCCAGCCCAGGCGTGTTAACTTTTTTATCCTTCTCTCTCCTAACCGCCAAGGGCCCCCTGGTTTTGCCTCTGTAACTGGTTTCCTAAGCTGATTCCTTCTACAGCTCACTCCTACCTCTGTGACTTTCTAAATAAACTTTCTCTTATTAAAAAAAAGAAAGAAATAGAAATAATTTGCCTTTAAGCTGTATACCCAATGCAACTTTTAATAGCTCCAACTCCTATCTGACTCAATGACACGGAAAGTAGTAATTGCCCAGTGATGTGGCGTGAAGGGGTTCTGCAGTGAAATCCCACACCCTGACATATCGCCCCCTGAACTTTGAGGTTCAGCCATTAGCAGCTCATACCTCTGGGCAAATGGTTGCTCACTTCCTCTGGCAATCTTTAAAAATGCAAATATGTGGTCTGTGTGGAGAGGGTGGCTCGGTTGGTTGGAGCATCATCCCATGCACCAAAAGGTTTCGGGTTCCATTCCTGGTCAGGGCCTATAGCTACAATTCGAGTTTGATTCCTGGTGGGGGCATGTACAGGAGATGGCCCTGTGTGTGTGTGTGTGTGTGTGTGTGTGTGTGTGTGTGTCTTTCTCTCAAATCAATCAATAAATTTAAAAATTGCAAATACTCCAGGGATGGGCAACATTCTAAAGGGGAGCAGAATATGCCACCCCAAAATGTGCCACTTTGGCACGTGGCTTATTTTGAGCCGAAGGCAATCAAGACCCAGCCTATGCAGGAAAAACTTGGACCTCCCCTTTAAGTGCCGGAAAGATTTCCGATAGGGAGCCTACGCCAGGAAGAGAGCCATTACCACAGATTAGTGTTTTATCTGAGAGACTCCCTTGCCTGGCCGGGCAAACATCTGATTACCAAGTATCTGCTCTCCTCGTCTCCTTATCAGTTGGCCTGCTCCCCCTTTGAAGTCCTGGGCCCCTAATCCATTCCTCAGCTCAATTAGTTGTCTGACTGCCTTTGGGGCTCATATTTTCGTAAGATTCCAATACATCTGAAATTAAATTTGTTTTTTTTTCTCCTGTTCATCTGTCTTATGTCAATATATATATATTATTTATTTCAGAGAGGAAGGGAGAGGGGGAGAGAGATAGAAACATCAATGATGAGAGAATCATCGGTCTGCTGCCTCCTGCACGCCCTCCACTGGGGATGGAGCCCACAACCTAGGCATGTGCCCTGACCAGGAATCGAACCGTGACCTGCTGGTTCATAGGCTGACGCTCAACCACTGAGCTACGCCCGCCTTGCAGTCTTATGTCAATTTAAATAGCAGGCCAGCCAAAGGGAAGAAAGGAAAAAATTTCCACCCCTGCCATACGAAATCCCTAACAAGTTAGTAAAAGAGACACATCAGGGACATTGTCAGTTGTTTAACGAATATAGTTGACTCTCCAACAAGTTGGGATGAGGGATCCCAACCCCCCGACATAATCAAAACTCCTTATATAACTTTTGACTTCCCCAAAACTTAACTATAGTCATCCCTTGGTATCTGTAGGGAATTGGTTCCAGGATTGCCCCCATAGATGTAAAAAATTCACGGATGCTCGAGTCCCGAATATAAAATGGTGTCGTACAATACACACAGTTGGCTCTCTGCATCCTCGGATTCCCAACGATGGAGGGAAAATACTGTTTTCCATCTGCCGTGGGTTGCATTCTCGGATGCAAAACCTGAGGATAGGGAAGGCTAACTGTCTATTTATTGAAAAAAAAAGTGCTTGTATAAGTGGACCCATGCAGTTCAAACCCTGGTGTTCAAGGGTCAGCTATATATCATGAGCACCTTTCATGTGGTAGGTACTGAATTTCCGTGAACTCAAAGAGGAAGGAAAGTCAACCTTGACCTATTTTTACAGTTTTACCAAAAACGAAATCTATTCTTACTTACACATCAAATTTCACCCACTAATCTCAAAATGGCTCATTTTTTTAAAAAATGGACTAAAGAAGTCATAAAAATGTTAAGGTTTGTTTCTCTTGCATGGAAGACCATAGGTGATCATGAATAGATGAGAATGAAACAGACTTTCTATGACAATGGTACACAATTGGCCCTCAAAATATTACGTATTTGTTAAAGGCACAAGGTAATGTCACTGTGACTTTTCTCTGATTATCTGAGTTATAAAGTATTTTAACCAAGCTACCATAGTATTGAGTCTGTTCAAGAATATCTTACAACATAGATATTAAGTATACATATTAGTTTTGGAGTGCTTTACTTTATTAGAAAGACTATGAATCTTTTAAAAGTTGCTTTTTAAAATAGGTACCTCGAAACTTTAGTGAAGAGGATGATTCATAATTCATGCCTCCATTAAGATGTTTAGCAACATCCACTCCTTATTGCAAAATGTATCAGGGTAGGTTTTCATAAGATTCTTTAACGTAATTTTCTCTACTAAATCACTGATAGCATTTTAAATCCCCCAAAGTATGTATACTTTGCTTTAAAAACCCATGTCATGCCCTAGCCGGTTTGGCTCTGTGAACAGAGCGTCGGCCTGCGGACCAAAGAGTCCCGATTCAATTCCGGTCAAGGGCACGTACCTTGGTTGAAGGCTGCTCTCCTAGGTCAAGTTTGACTTTCCTTCCTCTTGGAGTTCATGGAAATTTAGTACCTAGCACATAGTAGGTGCTCACACAGTAGGTCTCTCTCACATCAATGTTTCTCTCTGTCTTTCCCTCTCTCTTCCACTCTCTCTACAAGATCAATGGGAAAATATCCTCGGGTGAGGAAACAAAACACAAAACAAACCCATGTCATTGCATTAAAAAATTTGTAACCATCATATTTTATGAGATGATCTTTTCAACAGCTAAAAAGTGTTGGAAGAACCTAAATTTCCCTTCTTTGCTGGGGAAACCATGCAGAGTGTGTCTTCCTGTCCTACTTTAAGTAAGTGGGAAAGACTGTACTTGTGGGAAACAATGTCATTAATTCTTATAAAAGCTCCTTTTTTTTTTTTAACCTTTTAAATTCGGGATTGTTTTCCTGCCCAGAACAGAAAATATATGGCATAGTAATAAATGCCAGTGTTAAGACAAGTATACAATATGGAAAATGAAAGTGTTCTGTGGTCTCAATCCAGAAATAACCACACGTAAGTGACACATGCCCACTGATGTTTGGGGGCAGATAGATATATTTTAAATGTTTTTTAAGAATCTATTTGTATTGATTTCAGAGAGAGAGAAACATCAATGATGAGAGAAAATCATGGATCGGCTGCCTCCTGCACGCCCCCCACTGGGGATCAAGCCTGCAACCTGGGCATGTGCCCTGACCGGGAATCAAACTGTGGCCTCCTGATTCAGAGGTGGACACTCAACCACTGAGCCACACCGGCTGGGCTCAACCGCCATGTTTTAAAGTCCCATCAGCCGCTTGCCTACCACTCTTCGAGGTCCCTGAAATTCCACTTCTTACTCAAAGACATCTTTTTATCCAAATGGGAATGATCAAATGTTACATCCCACCTGAGCCCATCTGTACCCACTTATTGAGCGAGTCCTGGTAATTAGGCCACGCCCCAGGCCAACAATCCCGGTTCCCTGGCATCCAAGCATCAGAGCTGGAATCTCTCCAACAAGGGACTTGGGCTCACCCCACCCCAGCGTAGGACCTTCGTTTTCCTTCCCTCTGAGCAAGCCGTCCGCAGGAGCCAGCCCCGGAGAGCTCAGGGCTGCCGGGAGCCCACCTGCTGATCCCCTTCCCTCAGTGGTGTCAGCCAGCACCCAGCCTGCCCACCCAAGCCGCCACGCCCTCGGGTGGCCCTGGGAATCCTCAGAAACACGTGGACCTGCCTCCACAGGTGTTACCTTCTTCAGGAGAGCCAGGAGCTCTTCTCTGCGGCAGTCGCCCTGCAGGGATGTTCACCGCAGGCTCGCTATGGGCCACATACTCTGTTCCCTGCCCAGCCACGGGTCTCCACGCCCAGAAGCAAAGCTGGGCCGCTTGTCTGCAGTTTGGTTCTGGCTCCCGTTCAGCTGAGCTCGGGCAGGATCCCTGTCCTGGCGTTAGAGGACACGCACAGTTGAGTCACGCAGCCAGACCTTATCAGACGGCCAAGGCAGACCCTCCGGCACTCCCTGATGTCCCGGGAGGACGATCCAGGAGCAGATGGCGAAGGCAGTGGCTTCATGCACCACAAGGGCCTCAGGACACAGCCCCCCAGGGAAGGATGGGTGAGCTACCCAAAGAGGCGCTGCACCCAGCCCTCTGGCTCCACAGCCGCTCTCATCAAAGCCAAATCCTCACTGGAAATGGCTCCTCGGACGCCCTGAGCTGCCTCTTTCATTCAGGGACGGGGCTTGGAAATGTCTGTGTTGCCGGGAAGGCGAGTGGCCTTCTCTCCCTCCCGCCGGCTCTTTGGCAGGTGGCCACGCTTGGGTCACATGGGGAGTTTGGCAAATCCAGTCCGATCCCTTTGCCGTGGAGCTGCAGTCGGGGTTTCCAGTCAGTGATTTTGAGGTGGATCCTCTGAGTCATGGTGCCCTGATTCTCCCGCAGAGGGGGAGGGGCAGGTTGGGCTCCCGTGAGGATCAGCGGTACTATTTTTTCTAAAAATTATTATTCATTTCGGAGAGGAAGGGAGAGGGAGGGAGAGATAGCAACATCAACGATGAGAGAGAATCATGGATCGGCTGCCTCCTGCACGCCCCCCGACTGGGGATCGAGCCCACAACCCGGGCATGTGCCCTTGACCGGGAATCAAACCGTGACCTCCTGGTTCATAGGTCGACGTTCAAGCCCTGAGCCATGCCGGCCGGGCTGGGACAGATTCTAATTGCTAAACTGTCTGACCTGAGTCCACCTGCCCGGCCTCGGCCTGCCTCCCCACCCAATACTCCCGGCCTCGCTCTCCCTCCCAGCCTCGGGAGCCTGCGTGGGCAGAGCTCCAGGTCTGGGCCCTGGACGCTCCTCCTCCATGCCTTCCTGTCTTTGCCCACTTGAGCTGAAAAACCACATCCTTAGGAGCCCTTCCCTGCCCGCCTCTATCTCCTCTCTGAACATCCTGCTGTGTCCCCCCACTGTGCTCATGACTAGGACTGATTACATGGTTCTTTGCTTCCTTTGGTATTTTCTGTCTCCCCGCCTCCCCGGAAGCTCATGGGAACAGAGACAATGCACCTTTTGGGTTCATTGCTCTATCCCCAGAACCTCCTCCTTAGTAGATGCTCAACAAAAACGGGTTGAATAAGTGAATAACCATCTATTTCACTTTTCCTCTGGTGTGGTGGCTGGGGAGCTGCCCAATCTTTGTGACCTGTCCTTCTCCTTCTCCTTCTCCTTCTCCTTCTCCTTCTCCTTCTCCTTCTCCTTCTTCTTCTATTTAAAAAATACATTTTTATTGATTTCAGAGAGGAAGGAAGAGGGAGCGAGAGATAGAAACATCCATGATGAGAAAGAATCACCAATTGGCTGCCTTCTGCACGCCCCACCCTGGGGACCGAGCCCACAACCCGGGCGTGTGCCCTGACCAGGAATCGAACCATGACCTCCTGGTTCATAGGTTGACGCTCAACCACTGAGCCACGCCAGCCGGGCTTGTTTTTTGGATAGCAGAGTGAAAAGAGAACAGATTACAGCCAAGAGACTCGGGCTCGGGCCCGAACGTGCTGGGACTCACTAGCTCTGAGACGTGAGCCAACCCTGCCACATGTCTGGGGCTCATTTTGCTCATCAGCAGGACAGGGCTGCAGCGAACAGACTGATGTTCCTTTAGGGGTGACATCTCAGTTTCTCAAGACGACCCGTATGTCCCATCCCTCCTCCCCAGCACACGCTCTGTGAAGCCACGGAGCCCCTAATGGGAGTTCGGTCTTAGCAACTCGGATGCCAGTTCATTTATTATTTAATCTCGGAAAAGAGCCCTCTCCTTTTCCAGGCTTAGCAGAGGTCATCTTAAATTCCCTGGGTTCCAGGCACTCCGCTGGGAGAGCTGGAAAACTAATTAGCAATGAGCAACGCTGAAGAGACCAATCTTAGCTTGTAAATTCTGTAATTGTGCATAAAGTATTATTATTATTTTAACTCTGTTTTTATTTGTTTCCGAGAGGAAGAGAGAGGGGAAGAGAGATAGAAACATCCATGATGGGAGAGCATCATTGATAGGCTGCCTCCTGCACGCCCCCCACTGGGGATCGAGCCTGCAACCCGGGCATGTGCCCTTGACTGGGAATCGAACTCTGACCTCCTGGTTCATAGGTCAACGCACAACCACTGAGCCACACCAGCCGGGCCGTCAAATATGACTTGAATGGTTCCAGATGAACAATTACTCTTGCTAATCCTGGAAATGCTCCGTGTTATCCAGTGCCAGAGCCTGAAAGAGGAGCTGGAAATATGATCTAGATCTTTGGCGAATGATCTCAGGGGCCCCTCACGCACGAGAGTCGAGGCTGTTTCCGATGACGTGTTCGCACCAAATGCCAATTTGTCAGTCTGAGGCTGTGGCAACGCTAGCGTGATACCCTGTGGGTCTCAGGCGACCTTTATGAGCGTACGGAACATGTCACAGCTTTGCAGCTCCGAGGCATGGAAACCACAGCACCAATCCCCCCTCCGCCATTGTGTGGGGTCTCGGGCACAATTCTATGAACGCTGCTCGTGGTACCCAAAGCGCCTCCTCAGCATTTCTCTGCTCTCTGCACTGCAGATGCCAGGAGCACTCAGAACACCTATTGATTATTGCCTGGCCGGCGTGGCTCAGTGGTTGAGCGTTATTACCTATGAACCAAGAGGTCACGGTTCAATACCCAGTCAGGGCCCATGCCTGGGTTGTGGCTCCATCCCCAGTGAGGGGCCTGCAGGAGGCAGCCGGATCCATGATTCTCTCTCATCATGGATGTTTCTCTCTCTCCCTCTCCCTTCCTCTCTGCAACCAATACAAAAATATTTTTTAAAAATAAAATAAAACGGGGAGAAGACTATAATGTGCCTCACAGAGCTGCAGCAGGCCAGCGCCTAACCACTGGACTACGCCAGCCCGAGCGCTTCTGTGCCTGTGGGCCAGCACCCGCGCCACCTGCAGCGGGCGCCCCCTCCGGGGGACACTCTGAGCCAGTGGCTCCGGCTCTGATGTGGTGGCTCAGAAGCGGAGTCTTGGCCTGAGGGCCCTGTGCACAGGAAATTAGTCAGGGGGTTGGAGAGGAGCCAAGGAAAGACCCAGAAGCTCCGAGCAGGCCTCGCTGGGAAGACGCTTTGTAAAAATAAGAGCAGGGCCGCATGGGCTCCGTCAGCCGATGCTCTGATTCAGCAGCACGAGTGGCCGCACCCCATGATGGAGGCGGGAAGCCCAGCCCTGGAGGCAACCAACCAATGGCTGTGTCTCTCTCACATCGATGTTTCCAGAATCCGCATTTCCCAGGGAACAGTGGATCAGGGGTCCAGGCTCCCAGCAATGCTGCATTTTTAATAATATATATTTTATAGATTTTTTTCTTTTATAGAGAGGAAGGGAGAGGGATAAAGAGTTAGAAACATCGATGAGAGAGAAGCATCGATCAGCTGCCTCCTGCACACCCCCTACTGGGGATGTGCCCGCAACCCAGGTGCATGCCCTTGACCGGAATCAAACCTGGGA
This sequence comes from Myotis lucifugus, assembly GCF_000147115.1. Lineage (NCBI taxonomy): Eukaryota > Metazoa > Chordata > Mammalia > Chiroptera > Vespertilionidae > Myotis > Myotis lucifugus. The sequence goes on from NW_005871521.1 coordinate 48,209, forward strand.
CCCTTCAGTCCGCAGGCCGACGCTCTATCCACTGAGCCAAACCGGTTAGGTCGCATTTTTTTTTTTAAGTGACTACCATTCCATTTTCCTTTCATTTTAAATACAATGTACATGCTTACGTACAAACGGCAATTTGTATTGAATTTTCATGATTTGATGAAAAGTCTGTGCTTGAATGGAAAGTCTCAGGCTGAAGAACAACGGCGTCATTGATCAAAACACTCAACTAAGAGGAAAATTGCCCTAGCTGTTTTTTCTCAGTGGTTAGAGCGTCAGCCCACAGACTGAAGGGCTGCCGGTTCAATTCCGGTCAAGGGCACTTACCTCTGGTGCAGGCTTAATCCCAGGCCCTGGTCGGGGCGGGGGTGGGCATGTGGGAGCAACCAATGGATGTGTCTCTCTCACATCCATGTTTCTCTCTCCGTATCTCCTTCTTCTCCCTTCCACTCTCTCTCAAAATCAATGGAAAAACATCCTCGAGTGACGATTAACAGCCACAGCAACAAAGAATAGAAGAAAATAACAACACAGGAATTCAAGGGACCTGTGTGCTCTGCATCCGAACAGGCGCTGTGCGTTGGGGATGCTACTTTTGAGCGTCTATTCCAGTCCTGACGGCAGCGTGGGAGAGCGGCAGGTCACCCACAAACATCTGCTCTGCCCCCCACCATCAGCCAGCTGCTTATATTGGGTAGGAGGACAAAGATGACTTGGGGAAGTAGGCGAAAGGGTGGCCGAATGGGCAGTTCACAGGTAAGCAGAGGGCTGGGGGGTGGGGAGGTCTTCAAAGGGCTGGTGATTCTGGTTTCGCAGCAACTTGACGAGGAGGACGGGCCACATTTCCAAGTGAGCTCCCAGGTCCACGTGTAACTCCCAGCCAGGTTAGCCTGTGCCTTCTTTCATCAGAATAAAGCCATCACAGTTAACAGAGCATGATGAATATTTCTTACCATTCTAGCTGGTCCCCCAACAAGCTCTTTCTGCCCCTAGAAGGGCTGTTTGTGTGAGGACAGGATCTTCTGGGCACCGTGGAGATGCCCAGCCCGGCAGATGCCCAGGAAAGGCACTCCAAAGCCAAGAGCCGTTCGTTTCGTCAGCGAACAACCCCCTGGCGTCCTGTCCCCGGTGTAATAAGATCCGGACAAAGAGCCGGAGCCAGGGTCCCTCCGGGCCATGTCTGACAATCCCATTACAGGGACTCGAGTATCGGATTCCGCCGCCCGTCTGTCCGTCAAAGCCTCCATTCTGCTGTCATTCAACTGGAGAGCACGCACAGCTGCACAGGTATGAACCCTGACCTCCTGGTTCATAGGGGCGCGGCTCACCGCCTTCATTACGTTTCTGAGGTTTCCTCTGCGTCCTGGGCCGGAGATCTAAGGCCTCCTGCCTGTTTGAAGGGCCTGTTTTCCTCCAATCACGGACAGCAGCCCTGACAGGCGAAAGGAGAGACACCTGGGCATGGGATTCACCCTCGGACGCTGTAACACTCCTTCCTGCCTGAGAACAGCTCATGGGGAAAATGCATTCTTCCATTAAACCCGCCCTGGCCGGTGTGGCTCAGTGGATAGAGCGTCAGCCTGCAGACTGAAGGGTCCCGGGTTCGATTCCGGCCAAGGGCATGCACCTCGGTTGCAGGCTCCTCCCCAAGGCACGTGCAGGAGGCAACCAATAGATGTCTCTCTCTCTCACATCGATGTTTCTCTCTGTCTCTCCCTCTCCCTTTCACTCTCTCTAAAAATCAATGGGAAAATGTCCTCGGGTGAGGGTGAACAACAAGAACAAAAAATTAAACTCAAGAGTCTGAGCAAGCAATTTATCCCGTCTCCCGGAGGGAAAAAGTGATCTGAAGTATTGAGGGTAGGAGGTCTCGTTCCGAGGTCACACATCGGCCTTTTAGCTGTCTGTACACACGTGTATATGTATGTATGTGTGTGCACACACAGACCTGTTAGCTGTAGAGATCTTTCTGAGAGGTACTCCTGAGGAGGTGTTTATTGCTGCGCGATACCCAGGACCTCAATCATTCATTCATTCATTTACTTTAAAATATATTTTTGGCCCTAGCCGGTTTGGCTCAGTGGATAGAGCGTCGGCCTGCGGACTGAAGGGTCCCAGGTTCGATTCCGGTCAAGGGCATGTACCTTGGTTGCGGGCATATCCCCAGTAGGGGGTGTGCAGGAGGCAGCTGATCGACGTTTCTCTCTCATTGATGTTTCTAACGCTCTATCCCTCTCCCTTTCTCTCTGTAAAAAATCAATAAAATATATTTAAAATATATATTTTTTTTGTTGATTTGAGAGAGGACGGGAGAGGGAGAGAGAGATAGTAACATCCATGATGAGAGAGAAACATCCATCAGCTGCCTCCTGTGCGCCCCCCCACTGGGACTTGAGCCCACAACCTGGGCATGTGCCCTGACCCTGACTGGGCATCGCACCCTGACCTCCTGGTTCAGAGGTCTGTCCGACAAGCCCTTGTGGGCTCCTTGTTCAGTGCAAACCTCTGTGACAGGCGGGGGAGGGGAAAGGGACAGGAGGAGCCAGCTCTGTCCTGAGAACAGGAAGGGGGTGCACGGGAGGAACCCGCCACCTGGGGAGGGTGTGGTGGGCGGCGCCCAGTGTGTGGCATGTTTAGAAACCGCTGGGGACACGCTGGAGAGGAACCAGCTATTTCTCACCCCGTAGTATCTCCCCACAGACGAACACCAACATCATGTGCCTCCTGCGTGACTCACCGAGTGTTATCACTTATGTAACATGCCAGCCCCGAGCGCATCAGTGGAGCTGGTCACGAGGAGCCGATCAGACAGGCCCCAGCGAGCGGCGTTCTCCACACGCGGCCTGAGCCCCACGGAGGACACGGCCCGGGGCGGCTGAAGCGACACGTGACCCTTCAACGTGTACACCTGGCCCGGCCGGTGTGGCTCAGTGACTGGCTGCCTCCTGCACGCCCCACACTGGGGATGGAGCCCGCAACCCGGGCATGTGCCCTGACCTCCTGGTTCATAGGTCAATGCTCAACCACTGAGCCACACCGGCCGGGCCCCGGGCCCCTTCTTCCGTGGGTGCCGCACCCCAGCACACGTTGTCCTGCTTCCTGAGAAGAGAACGGCCAGCAGTTGCGATTGCGTCAGGAGACGTGCCCAGTTCCTGCGGAGCGGGCCTGTGGGTAACCCCCATCCCAGATGGAGAACGCCTTTCGGAGGCCACAGCCACTGTTGCCACATCCCCGCGAGCCCACAAACAGCCCCGCGCTGCGCAAGAACCGGCTCAACCAGCGAGAAGGTCTCACGCTGTCTTTTGAAAAAAATGGGGCCTCTGACCCCAGCTGGCTCAGCGGATAGAGCGTCAGCCTGCAGACCGAAGGGTCCCGGGTCTGATCCCGGTCAAGGGCACGCACCTCGGTGGCAGGCTCCTCCCCGGCCCGGGCCCTGGTCCGGCGCATTCAGGAGGCCACCCATCGATGTGTTTCTCTCACATCCATGTTTCTCTCTGTCTTTTCCTCTCCCTTCCACTCTCCTTAAAAATCAATGGGGAAATATTCTCAAATGAGAACTAAGAAGAAAGGAAAGGAAAGGAAAGGAGAGAGAGGAGAGGAGAGGAGAGGAGAGGAGAGGAGAGGAGAGAGGAGAGGAGCCCTAGCCGGTTTGGCTCAGTGGATAGAGCGTCGGCCTGCGGACTGAAGGGTCCCAGGTTCGATTCCGGTCAAGGGCATGTACCTTGGTTGCGGGCACATACCCAGTGGGGGGCGTGCAGGAGGCAGCTGGTCGATGTTTCTAGCTCTCTGTCCCTCTCCCTTCCTCTCTGTGAAAAATCAATAAAATATATTTAAAAAAGAAGAAAAGAAAAGAAAAAGGGCCTTTGGCCTTAGGGACACGAAGGGCACAGAGGTGAGCAGAGCCCCTGCGAGTGGAGTCAGGCACCCGGGCTCTGACAGCACCGTCCGCGGTGGGCGGTCACCTTCCCAGGTGGCCTCCCTCGACCCTGGCGGGGTGGTTGGGAGGGCAGCGCCCTCACATGACGGTGCCCCCAGGAAGGCCATGCCACGAGGGAGGCTCGACACCCTGTGAGCCGAGGGGGATGCACCTCGAACCCTGAGGCCTGAAGAAGCAGTTACCCTGTGACAGGGGCTCTGCGGCCTCCTGATGACCCAGGAGAGGCGAGGACGAGGGCCGGATCTCTCACCGTCACCCTTCCCAGAACGTCACAGAGCGGACAGGCCGCGGTGGGCCACATCCTGGCAGGGGGAGGGAGTTTCGGCTGGAGGAGCCTTTGCTTGGGTGGGAACCTGTCGGCTCCCAGTGCACCCACGCCCTCTGTCCGTCCATCGACGCTGGAGGAGTGCTTGCTGTGTGCCCTGCCGGCTCCCAGGCATCGGGCAGCAAGGATGAGGGGCGCGGAGGGCTTGCCTTCAAACCCTCCCCAGGCCAGTCTGGGAAGTGGACAAAGAAAGAGGTCATTTCAGCCCGGCCAGTGTGGCTCAGGGGTTGAGCATCGACCTATGAACCAGGAGGTCACAGTTGGATTCTGGTCAGGACACATGCGGGGTTTCGGGCTGGATCCCCAGGGTGGGGCGTGCAGGAGGCAGCGGATCAGTGATTCTCTCTCATCATTGATGTTTCTATCTCCCTCTTCCTCTCTGAAATGAATAAAAATATATTTTTTAAAAAGAGGTCATTTCAGGGCAGTGTGAGAAGTACCCACTGAGGGAAGGGTGGGTGAGTGGGGGTGGGGGTGGCTGTGGGTGGGGGGTGATGGCAAAGGAAGGAGCGCCTGAGTGAAGGTCTCCCCTATTCTGTGGACTCCAGGGGCCCCCGCAGCAGCAGCTGGGAGCGGCCCAGGTCCCACTGAGCCTTTGCCATGAGCCCGGGAGCATCCCACCCGCAAAGGGCAACGGGAAGGCGGCCCTGCCCCCACCCCTCTCCCTGGGACAGCCACAGCTTCCTCTTTGTCACTTTCACTTGGTACCTGGGTCCCCAAACAGGAACTGTTGCAGAGCCCATGGGTGGAGCCACTGGGAACCTGCAGGCCCCAGGGACAGCCCACAGTGTCTGCCCCTCCCCCTCCAGGCCAGCCTAGCAGAGGACCTGGGGCGGGGCCAGGGCAGGCCTGTCCAGTGTGTGCATCTGCCTGCCCAGCCCGCGCCCCCTCCCCCCAGGTGCCAGTGTGTGCAGTGACCCTGGAAGGGGGGTGACTCCAAAGTCACCACAGCTGTGACCAGGAAGCCAGGGAATTCCCGTCTGCAAGGCTCTGCCATCAGCAATATGGGAGGGAGGGGATCTTTCCCCATCTCCCTCTCAACCTGAAATTTGTAAAAAAAATATATTTTTATTGATTTCAGAGAGGAAGGGAGAGGGCTCGAGAAACAGCAATGATGAGAGAGAATTGATCGGCCGCCTCCTGCACGCCCCGCACTGCCTAGCTCACAGGGCCCACCCCGCCCAGCTCACAGGGCGGCTCTGAGTCCTGACCACCACGAAGTGCAGGCTCCCGCTTGGGGGTCCCGCACACTTGCAGCTCATGTTGGTTTCCTTCTGAAACCCACGTTTTAATCCCAAGAAACCTCCGATCGGCAAGAACTGAGATGGAGCCTGCGTATTAGGGAACGCGTCCCGTGTGGATCGGTTCCTTAGGCTGTTGTAACCGACCCCACAGACCGAGAGGCTTAAACAGAACCGTAGGGCCTCAGCTCTGGAGGCCACAAGTCCAAGATCAAGGTGTCCGCAGGGTCGGTTCCTTCTGAGGCTGCGAGGAGGCTCTGCAGGCGGCTCCTGCCCCTGCAGAGAGGAAGGGACTGGGGTGCACACAGCAGCGCGCCCAGGAAGGAAGGCTGCGGCCCCAGGGCCCCGCGAAGCCCTGAATGCCTATTGGGTAACTTTGGAAGGAACGTGCGGGGCTCTCTGGGGGAAATCCGCATTGAAATGAAGAGGCTTGAAGACATTTGGGAAACGGACATCGGGACTTCCCTTTGGTTACGGGTTAGGCAACCCACCAACATTAAGAAAGTTCTTGAGCAGGATGATAAGAAAGGCTGAGCCCTGCTGCTTTGGGGGAAGTTATCGGGGCCTCCTGGAGCCTCCACCCTGGGCCCCACCCCTATCCCATCCCCTACCCGCACACCTCGCCCCTTCCTGCACCCCAGCCCCACACCCACTCTACCAGGCAGGCATTGAGCGGTCTCTCCTGCCCTCTAGTGGCCTCTGCTGGAACTGCACCCGAGAAGACTAGTACAACCTGTCACACCTGCTGGAAAGCCCAGGCTGAGTGTCACCAGGGCTCACCTGGCCCCACCAGCGCTTCAGGCAACCAGGAGGCCCATCCTGGAGCCACAGCCAGGCAGGGACAGTCCCGCCAGGAAGGGCTCTGGGCCCTGTCTCTCCCCCTCCTTTCACATCTGCAAACGTGTGAGCTTGAGCGGCCTCGAAAAGAAGTTTGCAAAAACCACGCTGCCCTTACCTTTTCATTGTCTTGGAAACATCATTCGCTGCAGGTTTGCCTCGTTGCAAAGAGACGTCACGCCAGGTGTTAAGTGCATGCTGGTATTTAACAAATAAGGCTGGCCCAGCTGGGTGTGGCTCAGCAGCTGAGCATGGACCCAGGAACCAGGAGGTCACCGGTTTGATTCCCGGTCAGGGCACACGCCCGGGTTGCAGGCTCGATCCCATGAGGGGGGCATGCAGGAGGCAGCTGATCCATGATTCTCTCTCATCATTGATGTTTCTAGCTCTCTCTCCCTCTCCCTTCCTCTCTGAAATCAATGAAAATATTTTTAAAAAAATAAGGCTATTACATCACCCTTACAAATGTGTCCAGCGGATCCCAGACGCCATAGTGACCTCACATCTACCATCTGTGGTTTAAAGAGGTAGGAGTAATTCTTTGCTGCAGAATCAGGAAATGGACATTTTCTAAAAAAATGAAAACAATGGCCAAAAGGGTGGTGTGGCCCTAGCTGGTGTGGCTCAGTGGACAGAGCATTGGCCTGCGGACCAAACGGTCCTGGGTTCAATTCCGGTCAAGGGTATCTTGCTTGCAGGCTCCTCCCTGGCCTGGGCCCTGGTCAGGAGGCAGCCAATCGATGTGTTTCTCTCACATCGATGTTTCTCTCTGTCTTTCCTTCTCTCTTCCACTCTCTCTAAAAATCAATGGAAAAAAAACACCAACAACACAAAAACACACACAACAGGGTGGTGTGTGACTGCTTTTGTGTTTAAGTCAACCCCACACCCGTCAGTCTTCTGTGGACTCCCCTGGGACACAAACTGCCCCCCTGTAACGCCAGGGTCGCCAACTATCACACGGTTGTCTTTTCATCGTGAGTCAGCCTCCTGACATTACTTTCTTCATTCAGGTAAGACAGAGGAAGACTTATTACCAAAAATGTTTTTTATTGTCTACACTCCTATTTATATAGCTGTAAACTCAAGGAATCATCCAACAGTTGTATAAACTGGGGGAACAGTTAATAAGCACCTTCAATGGTTTCCACAGTTCAAGAATTTACCATTTAAAAAAACACTTACAAAAATTATACAAAAATCACGACAAACGTTTGAATATAGAGGGCTTGATATAGAATGAATGATAAATATAAAAAGAAAGTGAAACTAATTTATGAGTTGGGCCATCTAAACAACCTGTGTGTTCCCCAAACGCTGTGATTCTCGGGGGGGCGGGGGGGGGGAACTCGCCTCTGAAAACAAACTCCAATTATTCAAGGAAAGGCTCTCCCCTGATTTAGGTTCCAACGGGCTGCAGCCTTGGCAGGTGTCAAGGTGCTGACAAAGTGGTGGGTGTGTCAGTGTGCGGCTGAGCTTATAAGGCCACAGGGGATGGCTCAGGCCTGGGAGGGTCTGCTCACCACTGGGGTGCTAAGTTGGGGAACACAACTTAGTTCCAGAGCACAGGGACAGGGCACGTAACCCTCCCTCGGGGCTGTATTCATTTGTCTAAGGGTTTGGGGGGGGGGGCGGGGGGGCGGGTCCTGTCTTTGTGGAGGGGTAGGAACTTCCCCATTCCAGAAGCTCAGGGCTTATGAGTTGGGGAACGGGGAGGGGAACGTTGTTAAGGCTCAGGCTGGCGGCCACTCAGCCACCAGGTCAGACAGTTTTCGGTCTGGACCCTTTGCAGCAGGGTGTTGCTTGCGAAATACTCGGTGAGGAAACAAGGCAGTCTTGTCTTCATTTCCGCTCAATGCAGTCAACTCCCAGGGTGTTGTCAGGGCAACGGCAGGTCCTGCTTCCTGGGGTGGCCAAGCAGAGGTGGGTGCAGCCGCCGTTGTTCACTGAGCAGTAGTTGTGACCTGGAGGAGGCAGAAATCAGCTCGACAGCCTCTAAGCACATGGAGGCCACGCCTTGTGGGGGCTCCGGGGTGCAGGGGGGGGGGGTGTACCAGGCACTCCGTTAAGCTCAGCTCCTCGGCTGTTTCTGCCAAAAAGTCTGAAAGCCTGATTCCTGCCCCCCGGCGGGGGGGGGGGGGGGGGGGGGGCCTTCGGTCTCTCGGGGGAAGAAAAATTTTTACTTGCTCTGATTGTAACACAGAGTTGGGATTTTAAAACACAAAGTACCCTCTACCTAGCTTGCCCATGTGGCGTTGCACCTGACTGGGGGGAGGAGGGAGTCAGGGACGAGAGTCCGTCCGGGGAGGGGTCTAGAAGAGGCAGCACCGACTCCGGGCCGAGCTTGCCTCTGGTTCTGCCACGGTCAGCCATGTGATGTTGGGCGAATGGCTTCAGCTTCCTTATTTATCAAACTAGAGGCCCAGTGCATGAATTCGTGCACGGGTGGGGTCCAGCCAGCCCGCCCTGATCGGGCCGATCGGGCAGGGCCAGCGGGGGGAGGGGCTGCGGGTGGTTGGCCGGCCGGCCCACCCCCCTGGTCGAACTCCCAGTCGAAATCCTGGCCGAGGGGACAATTTGCATATTAGCCTTTTATTATATAGGATGAGCATAATAGCCCGGTGGGTGTGGCTCAGTGGTTGAGCGTCGACCTAGGAACCAGGAGGTCAGGTTCCTAGGGCACATGCCCGGGTTGCGGGCTCGATCCCCAGTAGGGAGCGTGCAGGAGGCAGCCCATCAATGACTCTCTCTCATCATGGATGCTTCTCTTTCTCTCTCCCTTCCTCTCTGAAATCAATAGAAATCTATTTTATTTTTTTATAATTTTTTTAAAAATATATTTTATTGATTTTTTACAGAGAGGAAGGGAGAGAGATAGAGAGTTAGAAACATCGATGAGAGAGAAACATCGATCAGCCGCCTCCTGCACATCTCCTACTGGGGATGTGCCCGCAACCCAGGTACATGCCCTTGACCGGAATCAAACCCGGGACCTTTCAGTCCACAGGCCGACGCTCTATCCACTGAGCCAAACCGGTTTCGGCAGAAATCTATTTTAAAGGAGCATAATAACCGTAGCTACTCACGGCATTGCTGTGAGGAGTAAATGAACGAATGAACACACAGCACTCAGGATGCCGAGGGAGTCCATCTGTGCAAAGCACCCAGCTCGCCGAAAGTGCCCGCTCCGTGTTTATAACTATTTTTATTATTAATTATGGCTATGGCTGTTCGGCCGAATACATGGACGTTCAAAGCAGCAGAGCTCCTAGCACTGACGCTCCTGGCTGGAACCTTCTAGAAGGCAGCCACTTCTGGACCCGGCCCCAGACTCGGTGCTCTTCCTCCCCTTGTCCCTTCAGGCCACGTCCTACGCATCTGGCTCAGCCACAAACAAGGCAGACCCTGGACCGGGGGGGACCGCGCCTCCCCTGCGAGTGTGGGTGCGGCCCCTGCGCAGGGGGAGCCCAGGTGGGTTACCTTGGGGACACTGAGACAGGGCGGTGGTGATGCCGTACAGCCGGGTCTGCTTGTGGGGGTGGAAGGTGTCCGTCTCTTTGGCAACAGCGATATCAACGGCAGCCACGGAGTTCCTACAAGAACCCAGAGGCGGAAGGTAACACACATCTGACGGCTCCCACTGTTCCCGACAGAGCAGCCTCTTCCGTGGTTTTGGGGAGACGCTGGAGGCTGTGCAGTGTACGCTGCTACCCTGGCCTTGCCCCCCAGCCAGCCCTTCCTCCGCGGGGGTGGTCAAGCCTGCATTTCCCTTTTTTTTCTTACATATAAATATATGCTTTTATTGATTTCAGAGGGGGATGAAGGGAGGGAGGGAGAGAGGGAGATAGAAATATCAATGATGAGGGAGAATCATCGATCCGCTGCCTCCTGTATGCCCCACACTCAGGCATGTGCCCTGACCAGAATAGAATCGTGACTTCCTGGTTCATAGGTCAATACTCAACCACTGAGCCACACTGGCTGGGCTTCCCTGTCTTCTTAAAAAAAAGGACAGAGCCCTAGCCGGTTTGGCTCAGTGGATAGAGCATTGGCCTGCAGACTGAAGGGTCCTGGGTTCGGTTCCGGTCAAGGGTATATGCCGGGGTCATGGCTCGATCCCCAGGAGGGGCATGCAGGAGGCAGCCGATCGATGATTCTCTCTCATCAGTGATGTTTCTATCTCTTTAGCTATCTCCCTTCCTCTCTGAAATCAATAAAAATATATGAAAAATAAAGGACAGGATCGGCTGGGGTTCCCCTCTGGCACCACATTCTAAGCTGGGAAATCTGCTTCCTATGCACACAGCCCAGCCACAGGGCTTGCTCTGTTTAACCTCCACTTTGCCGGGAGGGGTGGCCGAGGGCCTGTGGCACATGCAGCTTAAGAACAATGAGAAAGTGGGGCACGGAGTGGGCACGGAGCCCACCAGCCGAGGGTCTCCCCGGGCCAGCTCCGGGGAAAGAGCAGGGATGCTCAGGGCTCAGCAAGCCCCAGGGTACAGCCTGGAGGCCGCCGCCCACCCTGCTGCGCCATGGCATCCATGGCGCCCGCTCTCCCAGGAGCCTCATCATCTCCTGTCCACCGGAAGGCCGGCCGGCGGGGGCATCTCGGAGACGGGAGGTCAGGCCAGGTGGCAGAAGGGCAGGGCTGGGCCGCCCCAAGGGGGAGGGTGGCCAGGCAGGCCGCTGACTCACGTCTTCCAGTCCGTGTAATACAGATTCTTCCCGAAGCTCGTCACCGAGAAAGGGTACTGGAGGCCTTCGAGGACCCTGCGACGGACAGGCTGCTCCGGCCTTAGGCACTCGGCCCGGCTAGTGCCTGTGGGAGCGAGAACAAGCCCTTCATTGTCCCCGCCCAGGAAAGGGCCCCTTTGTGTCACTGAGCAAGGAGAGGGGGCGAGAGAACCTGCCAGTCCCCAGTCTCAAAAGCCAAGCCTTGAGAGTAGCCCCAAAAAGCTGAGCTAACCCCCAAGAGCCAAGCGAACCCCCAAGAACAGAGCCTAGCTCTGAAGAGCCCGACCTGGCCCGGGGGAACCGAGCCCTCCCCTGGTGGGTCCCAGAGAATGCACGGGGTGCTCCTCAAACCCTGAGCAGCCCTTCAGCCCCTCTTGCCCTGGTCGGTCAGCATCCCCCTTGTGGGGCACCCACGCCGGGCTCTGCTGGGCAGTATGAGCAGAGCCTGTGTCCGGAGCAGGGGCTCAGGAGGAAGAGGCCACCTCCTAGTTCTTGCTCACGTCCCCCTCAGACCTACGGACGACAGGGCACCGCTGGGCAGCAGCTGGGCAAGTCTCGGGCCGGTGCCCACATGGCGACTAAGGTGTGTTCCCGTAACCGTGGGCACCTCACCCCTCATTCGCCCCAAGTGCAAGACGTAGCCCCTGCAGCCCCGTGGCACCGGACACGTTCTCAACAGAGACAGACGGTGACGGATGTTGCTGCCCACAGCCCGTGCCCGAAGGATGCCCAGGTCTGCCCGGCAGGGCCCAGGCAGGAGGGCATGGCTTTATCTCCTGTGGCTCCACGTCCTGCCCTGGCCCGTGGCGACTACAGGTTTGTACGCCGTGAATCGATGAACAGATACCAGATCTGTTAAAGGACCAGATTGTATGTTAGGTTCTATGGGCCAAGAGGCAACATGAAGGACATGAAGTGGGCAATTACGTAACCATTTAAAATGTCACGTTTCCAGGCCCCGGGTGACCCCCGAGCAGGGGGCAGGCTGGACGCCACGGGCTGGAGTTCGCTGACCCCAGACTTCAGTGATGGAAACCCCTCCCCAGACAGCGTCAAGCCCCGAGAAACCATGGCTTTCCGAGCAAGACAATGCAGCTATTTTTGTGCAGGAAAAGAAAATGTTCTCTCGTGCCCTCTTCCCTCGACATCCTCTTGCTGTCCAGCCGGGCCGGCTCTCGGTGGGGCACACGGCCCCGACCCCAGGCCTCACCTGCATCCACCCAGCAGAGCTGGGACGAGTAGGCATCGAAGGTCAGCCCGTTGGGCAGGCCCAGGTCGTCCTGCACGAGGACCCTGCGGTGGGTGCCGTCCATGTAGGAGGTCTCGATCTTGGGGCTGTCTCGGTTCCAGTCCGTCCAGTAGAGGTTCCTGAGGGAGGACACGGAGGGGGACGAGGAAGAGACGTGAGGAAGAGGCACGAGAGGACGTTTCATGAAAACTACGTAGAAAGAGCCTCTGATGAAGACAGTGCAGATGCGCCCGGACGGTGTGGCTCAGCGGTTGAGCATCGACCTATGAACCAGGAGGTCAGGGTTCGATTCCCGGTCAGGGCACATGCCCAGGTTGCGGGCTCGATTCCCAGGAGGCAGCTGCTCCATGATTCTCTCTCATCATTGATGTTTCTCTCTCTTTCTCCCTTCTCTTTTTTTTTTAAAAAATATATTTTATTGATTTTTTACAGGGAGGAAGGGAGAGGGCTAGAGAGCTAGAAACATCGATGAGAGAGAAACATCGATCAGCTGCCTCCTGCACGGCCCCCACTGGGGATGTGCCCGCAACCAAGGTACATGCCCTTGACTGGAATCGAACCTAGGACCTTTCAGTCCGCAGGCCGACGCTCTATCCACTGAGCCAACTGGTCAGGGCTCTTTCTCCCTTCTCTGACATCAATAAAGTCTGTATTAAAAAGACAGTGGCAGACATGAAATGAGAGTGCTAGAAGGACCTGGAGCTAAGGAGACACGCTTTCCTTTGTCTTCACTGAGTTGG
>NW_005871521.1:61609-66073 GCF_000147115.1 Myotis lucifugus
TCCGGCCTGCGTGGCTCATTGGTTGAACTATTAATCTGTGAACGAGGAGGTCATGGTTCGATTCCTTGTCAGGGTACATGCCCAGGTTGCAGGCTCGATCCCATAGTGTAGGGCGTGCAGGAGGCAGCTGATCCCATGATTCTCTCTCATCATTGATGTTTCTCTCTCCCTCCCTCTCCCTGCCTCTGAAATATACCAAGAAGAAAGGAGGAGGAGGGTGGAGGGAAGAGGAGGAGAGGAAGAGGAAGAAGAAGAGGAAGAGGAAGAAGAGGAAGAAGAAGAAGAAGAGGAAGAAGAAGAGGAAGAAGAGGAAGAGGAAGAGGAAGAAGAGGAATAGGAAGAGGAGGAGGAGGAAGAAGAGGAAGAGGAAGAAGAGAAAGAGAAGGAAAAGGAGGAAGAGGAAGAGGAAGATCGGAAAGTGGGACGTGGTACCAAGTCCATGACTGTCACAGGGACTGGCATTTCCCTGCGGACACCCATCGCCACCAGCTGGGGGCGTGCACTGCAGGAGGCGGGGCTGGCCTTCGAGCCCCCCCATGGAGAGCACCCCGAAGGACAGACGCACGGACAGCAGACGCACACGCAGACGGACACACGCTACCCTCTCACGGGGTCCGTCGCGATGCCTCTGGGATTCACCAGATCCGTGTCGAACAGCACCCGGCGCTGGGTGCCGTCCAGCTTCGCCACCTCTATGCGGTCCAGGCGAGAGTCCGTCCAGAAGAGGTTGCGGCCGAGATGGTCCACGGCGAGGCCTTCGGGGCTCCCGAGACCTGGGGGCAAAGGCAGAGCACGTCTGATTGGCGAAGCCGGTGAGCATCGGGGTTCCTGGCCCCGTGGGGCTGTTTCACATGCGGCCAATCCTTGCACGTGGAGACAACAAACAGGAATGTGACGTGCAACCGATTAAATGCCACACATCCCCTCTGTGGGCGTCCAGGTCCGAAGCTTTGGCCCCACCAACAGGGAGCCCACTGCCAACTCAGCCCGAGGCCCCGGGTTCTTGGGGAGCTTGGGGAGGGACTCGGCCGGGGAGACCGGGCCGGGATTCCCGAGGGAGGTGACATGCGCGACGCTGGCTCCTGAAGGACCAACAGGAGTCTGTCAGGCAAAGGTTTCCAGGCTGTGGGACCAGACATAGGTCTAAAGGAAGACAGGCCTGGCTGGCGTGGCTCAGTGGTTGAGCGTCAACCTATGAACCAGGAGGTCAGGGTTCGATTCCCGGTCAGGGCCCATGCCCGGGTTGTGAGTTCAGTCCCCAGTATGGGGCGTGCAGGAGGCAGCTGATCAGTGATTCTCTCGTCATTGATGTTTCTCTCTCTCCCTTCCTCTCTGAAATCAATAAAAATATATTAAAAAAGAAGAAGAGAGGCCGCCGCCATGCTCACTCACTAGGGAGGTGCCGCCTGGGACCCTGATGCAGACTTCAGCGAATCCCTTTCTCTCTATTGAAATAAAGAGACCCAGTCCCTTCCTCTGCAAAGTTCACGTTCTAGTTTAGTTCTGTTCGCACAGTGGGCTTCTGCCTGGGGCGGCTCGCTGCATTCTTGGCAGATCCCCAGTCCCAGGGGCAACAGGAAATAGCAGCGATGACCTGCCCCCTCCCACTGGGTTTTGAAGTCACATCACAGAGAACAGCAGCCACATGTTTGAGAGAGAGAGAGAGACGGGATGCGGAAGGACGCTTGCAAACGTCTGTTCCTTGAACCAAGCCAGGCAAACGAGCACGTGTTGTTTAAGTAGCACATTCGTCTCAGCCTCAGCTGAGTTCCCTCTGCCAAGGGAGCCGATGCCCCGGGCTGTCCCACAGGCAGAGGCGCCCCCAGAGCAGCAATTACGAGGGAAACGTTCAACGGGAAACTGGGAAAGCGACATTCGGCCCCAAGTGAAGAGAATTCCTAACGAGCGTGTGGCTTCTAAAGGCCTGTCTTTGATTTGAGCGTTTTGCGGAGGAAGAGAGAGGGTTTATACAGCGGCCACCACCAGCCGGACCGCGTCCCTGGACTGAAAGTCTCTGGGAATCGGCTGCCCTCCCCAGTACAGGAGGACTTTTAGAGTCGTTGTATTTTTGTTGTAATCATCATTTTAAAAAAATATATATATTTTTATTGATTTCAGAGAGGAAGGGAGAGGGAGAGAGAGAGAGAGAGAAACATCAATGATGAGAGAGAATCACTGATCGGCTGCCTCCTGCACGCCCTCCACTGGGGATCGAGCCTGCAACCCGGGCATGTGCCCTGACCGGGAATCGAACCGTGACCTCCTGGTTCACAGGTCAGCGCTCAACCCCTGAGCCACGCCGGCCGGGCTAATGGTGTTCAATGTTGGTAAAATACAACCATGTACAATAGTCTTGACTACGCATACGGTCCTTGGCTGGCACCAGCACCTGTAAGGTAAGGAATTTCATTGCCTGAAGCCACACCCAGAAGGAAGCACGCCCACCTTGTCGAATGATGGTGGCCGGCTCCCCGCCATGCAGGCTGGCTCTCCCGATGGAAGGCTCGCCGATGTCGGTCCAGTAGACCATCTTGTCCACGCAGTCGAAGGCCAGGCCGATGATGACTTTGTCCTGGAAGCGCAGACCAGGGTGAGAGGAGTCCACCCAGCAGCATCTGAGTGACCCGAGACAGGGGGTGTGGGGGGGGGGGACCCTGTCACTGGAGGGTGTGCTGGTGGCCACCCGGGGAGGGCGGCGGCCCCGGGGGCATGTTTCAGGAGGCCGAGGCGAACGCCTCCATCACTCACACGCGTTAGCAAACACCGTGAGCGCCCAGCACCGTGTTGGGAACCCACTGTGGACCGGACCCCTGCACATCAGACGGTTTTGTGTCCCTGGTGGGAAGGCACACGCCTATGCAGACGCACACACTGACGAGTCGACGCAACAAACTGGACAAGGAGCCAGGGCAAGCCAGTGCGCGGCCGGGCCAGGCTCCTCCGAGAGGCGGGCTGACCATGCCCGCTGGGTCCCCAGGTCACCCCGTGTCCTCGGGTGTGAGGAACCAGCACTCACCGGAGCGTGCAGCAGCGCCTTGGCCTCCGTCTTCTTCATGGTGCTGCCCTCCAGCGGGAGGCGCTCGATCTTCCCCGTCTGGGCAAAGAGCAAGTGGGTCCCGGGGGGCAGAGGGATGACGGCGGGAGGAACCGAGGGTCCGGGGTGAATCGGGGGAGCCACCGTGCTCAGACCTGGGGGCAGGAGAGGTCCATGAGCGAGGCTGAGTGTGGCAGGGATGCATGCCTGCACACGCCCATGCAAACACACCTGCACACACACCTGCACACACACCTGCACACGCCCATGCACACCTGCACACACACCTGCACACGCCCATGCAAACACACCTGCACACGCCCATGCACACCTGCACACACGCACGTACACACACCCATGCACACATACCTGCACACACACCTGCACAAAGCCATGCACACATACCTGCACATGCCTATGCACACACGTCTGCAAACACCCATGCACATGCACATGCACGCACACCTGCACACACACCTACCTGTACATGCCTGTGCACACACACCTGCACACGCCCATGCACGCACACCTGCACACACACCCACATGCCAGGTCACCTTCGTGGCACCACAGACCACAGGCACACAATGACCCTCTTTTATCGGAAAGCGCGGAAACAAAAAGACCTCAAAGGGCGCTGGTGACCAAGACATGCAGGGCCGAGCGTAACACTACAGGTCTAGTGACAAAAGGCCTCGCCGACCCACCCCCCTTACTAGTGACAGAAGTCGCCTCGCCGTGCACGCCGGCTTTCGATGTGGCCACAGTGACCTGAACAGCGGCACACGGCCGCCCTGTAGGCCCTGCCCCCAGGCTGCTGAGCTCTGTGATGCAGAGACGGTCCCAGTGGCCTTGCCTATGTGCCTAGACCCACAGCAGCAACGCGGCCCTTGGGGCTCCCCGTAGCTCAGGACGACCGGGGGCTGGCTGTCTGGGGCTCAGCCTTGCCTCCTCACTGCTGGCCTGGCCGTGGGCCTCGGCTCCCTGGCTCACCCCAGGTAGCCTGTGCCGCAGGGTAAGGGGCCCGGAACGGGTATTGGGAAAACCCGGGCCCCTGGGCCATGGCTGTCGCAGAACCAGCTGCAGAAACCTCTGACGCTCTTTGCACCCTAAGGGATCTAGGATCTGAAGAGCCCAGGGCACAGCCGGGAAGGAGGCAGTGTCCCGGGGTGGAGGCCTTCGTGCCACCTGAGTCAGCAGGGCCCGGGGTCCCTGCCATCCTGCAATGCCAGGCCGCCCACTGCAGGGAGCTCACCTGCAGGACACGCACCCTCTCTGTTACCAGCCACAGCAGGGCTGCAGCGGGCCACTCGCCATTTGCCAAGAGGAGAAGGGGAGCGAGAGAGAGCGAGCAGTGGGCATGCCAAGGAAGAGGGGTGCAGAGGGGAGGAGAGGAGGGAGGGAATGGGGTTCAAGCCAGGGGAGCTTTC
>NW_005871521.1:67056-70975 GCF_000147115.1 Myotis lucifugus
CCAGGAAGGTCACGGTTTCGAATTCCTGAATCTTTTCTCATCACTGATGTTTCTTCTCTCTCTTCCTCCTCTGTAATCCATTAAAAAATATATATATAAAAAACAGGTGTAGCCCTGTTATCAGCACTTCCTTCCTCTCTGTAATCAATAAAAAAAAATCCTATATAATAAAAGGCTAATATGCAAATTGTCTCCTTGGGAGTTCAACTGCTCCCTATGATGTGCACTGACCACCAGGGGGTGGCGCGGAACGAAGGAAGGTCCCAGCCAGCAGCCAGAAGGCCCTGATCACCAGCCAGGCCTAGGGACCCTACCTGTGAACGAATTTCGTGCACTGGGCCTCTAGTATTAAAAATAAAAAAAGAAGTAGCCCTGTTATCAACACTTCTTTCCTCTCTGGGGCTGAGTAACATTCTATCGTGAGCTGGACTGCAGTCTGTGTGTCCCTGATGAGCTGATGAACGGCACTGACATTTGTTTAAATTTATTTGTTTAAAGTTTTTCTTAAATGCCTTTTTTTTGGGGGGGAGGGGGAAGGTAGACTTTTCATAACAGCTTTTATCACCAGCTTAAGTCATGCCGTTACAAAATAGTTAGAAATTTCTGGAAGGGCATTATTGTTAAAAAAAAAAAAAAAAAGAAAAAGCTCATTCGTACATAAGCAGTATCTAGCACTTCGCTGGGACCTTGCTATTCAAAAGGCCCCAGGCTGTTGAAGCCAGGCCGAAGGGGAGGCCCCCGGAAGGGGACACAAAGTCAGGGTGAGTTGGGCTATTACTGGCAATGCTCAGAGCCGCTTAAATGTCTTTTTGTTATTATTATTATTATTATTATTATTATTCTTCAAGCTTCTTGCCATCCACACACATTGAGTCTGGGCTCTGGGGACCAAAGACGCAGGGCCCCTCACCCCATGCGTGTCTCCCTGTAGTGACGCCCTCGGGCCTGGCATGAAGCACGGCCTCTGAACCGGGCCGCTCAGACCCCACAGGACATGCCTGAGTCTGCGGGGCGAGGCTCAGTCAGGGCCCCGGACACTCAGGCCCAGGGCCCGGCAGGGCGGAGCGGGTTCCGCACGGAGGGAGACCGGCCGCCGAGTCCACCCACACCTGTCTGCACAAGGTGCACATTCAAGACTGCACTGACTTAACCGTGACGTGCCTACGTGCACTGTGACGTGTCTGTGCACAGATGGGACGCTCGGTCCTGCACGCACATACATTGTGATGTGTTTGCACACGGATGGAACTTTCAGTCCCGCACACACATGCACTGTGATGTGTCTGTGCACAGATGGGACGTTCAGTCCTGCACACACGTGCACCGTGACGTGTCCTGCACTCACACTTCCATGCACTTACACAAGCATATATACAAGCATCGTTTCATAACACAATACTTATTCCTGCTCCACGCTCTCTACCTACCCTGACATTTTCTAGTTTTGCTTCATTCCATCCCATTCAAAGAAAACGGGGACAGCAGCCCATACACGCGTTTATTTCTATATATTTATACAAATGGGACCTCGCAGCATATACCCTTTTGCTTGACATGGTTTTGAGATTTCCCCGTTCATTCCAGCTCACTCATGTTAACCGCTGTGTATTATTTCATTGTCTGAATGGTACCAAACGCATCTGTCCATTCCTCCTGCTGACAGTCATTCGGGCTGTTTTCGGGGACACACAACGCTCAATTTCCAGCGCACATTCTCTTCCGGGGACATGGCCAGAGGTTGACTTTCGGAAAAGAACAGGATTAACTATGTAAACAGCCCCACAAGCAGCCGGTCCTGGCTTTATCTTTCCATGCCAGCCTGCAGGCCTGGCTTGTGTGTTTCGTCAGCAGAGCCTTAACTAGGGGACAAGGAGGCAGACTTCAAACAACAAAACAAAAAAATAAAGCACCGACTTCCTTTTGAACTGGAGATGAGCAGGAAGCCTCAGGAAGTAATGAATGTGAGTTCCCCCCCACGCACACACATTCTTCAAGGTGCAATAATATATTTGTTTTTTGATGGTTTTAAAAAATATTTTGTTGTTGTTAATCCTCACCCAAGGATATTTTTCCATTGATTTTTTTAGAGAGAGTGGAAGTGAGGGATGGGGAGAGAGGAGGGGGGGGGGGGAGAGAGAGAGAGAGAGAGAGAGAGAGAGAGAGAGAGAGGCAGGGATATGAGAGAGACACATTGATTGGTTGCTTCCCGCATGTGCCCTGACCGGGGCTGGGGATCGAGGCTGCAACGGAGATGTGTGCCCTTGACTGGAATCGAACCCGGGACTCTTCAGTCCACAGTCTGATGCTCTCTATCCACTGTTTGTTTTTTCTTTCTTTCTTTTTTTTTTTTCCTGTTAGTCATTTTTAACAGCTGCTGGAATGTCTCCACTCCTCTCTGTGTAAGCCTATGGGTAACACTCCAACTTTCACCCATCGCTTCAGGCACAAAGGGGTGCCCTGCCCGGGGTTCCTCTAGGCCAGGGGTCGGCAAACCTCCGACCAGGTGGTAAATACTTTAGGCTTTGCAGGCGTTTACAGATTCTGCCGCAAACTGACCTCTCCTTCGACACACACGTGGGTGAGGGCGCCACAGCCCGCACATAACCTGACCAGCACAGCTGGGTCCCAGTGAAACTGTTTACAAAAACAGGAGGTGGGTGGGATTCGCCCTGTGAGGAGGAGTTTGCTGACCCCGGTCCTCAGCGGAAAACAATGCAGACCAGCGACGTGTAGTGTTATACAGTGGGGCCTTGACTTACGAGTGTCCCGACGAACGAGTTTTTTGAGGTACCAGCTGTCTCTCGGCAGATTTTTTGCATTGAGTTGACAGAGTAATATGAGTTAACGAGCTCCTTAACGAGCTCGGTCTCGGAAGGAATTAAACTCGTAAGTCAAGGCCCCACTGTATGTCAAAATGTAAACCTTCATCCGATGGTGTGAACCGATTTCTTACACTGCAGCTCTTTACTGTGAATGTACATATTTGCACACACACACACACACACACACACACACACACCACTGTTTCTGTGTCTCTGCGAACCCCGACTGCTGCAGACCGCTCTCCCCTGCCCTGCTTGCTCCGGTTACCAGGACAACCAGACTCCAGGCTGCCAGGAGTCCTGGACCACCTTCGGTGCCCCCCGTGGTAGAGCAGTACGCAGCCTGCACGCCTGTTCACGGCGGCCATGCTCTGATCTGCCTCAGTGACCCTCAGGACTCGCACGGAGCTCCCACATTCCCACGGCACCTCCCCTCCCGGGGCCCCGTGCTCAGGACTCAGGGGCAGGGCACCGGCCTACCGGCTCCCGGTGTCCCGACTCCTCACCTCCAGGCGCGCAGCGGAAGCCGTCACCCCGGTACCCAGGCTTGCACTGGCAGGAGAAGGAGCCCGGGGTGTTGTAGCAGAAGGCATCGGGGTGGCATCGGCTCGGGCGGCATTCATCCACGTCTGCAAAAACAGCCCCAGGACAGAGATTCCTCCGGAATCCGTGGTTTACACAATCACTTAAGCCCCTTGCTAGCTCTGTGGGGCCCTGTGTCTGCTCTGGGGCTGCTGAGCCGTTAACGAGCAAAACAATCACTCAACGCTAATGATCACAATAGCTCAACATTCATTATCAAAACAGTAACTCCCTCCACGTTACCAACACAACAACTCCCCAATTTCTATCTTGTGCATTTACACATGTGTTTCCCTTTTTCTAAGAAATGGGGAAAAAGGGAGGGTTCTTTTTGTATTATAAACTGCTTCTTCTCTGCTTGGAACAGAGTGCAGAATCTAGGAGGGAAGGTGGGGGGTGGGTGGGAGGTAATCAATCCACCCCATGGACACAGACAGTGGGGTGGGGAAGGCCTGGGGGGAGGGGCTTGTAAGGGTCATATGGGGAGAAAAAAAGGGGACATAGGTAATACTTTC
>NW_005871521.1:72511-74842 GCF_000147115.1 Myotis lucifugus
CAAATATATTGTTATTGATGTCAGAGACGATGCAGAGAGAGCAAGAGAGAAGCATCACTGATGAGAGAGATCATGGATCGGCTGCCTCCTGCACACCCCACACTGGGGATGGAGCCCGCAACCTGGGCATGTGCCCTGACCGGGAATCGCACCGTGACCTCCTGGTTCATAGGTTGAAGCTCAACCACTGGGCCACGCCGGCCGGACTCGGCCTGGCTTTCGACCTGAGTTTCACCCCAGGGCTCCGTCCGGGGCCCCTCTCCACATCCACGACCCTTTCACCGGGGTGTGGAGGTGGGACATCGCAGGGGCCCACCCTTCCCGGGGCAGCCTGCGGGGGGAGTGTTTGGAGCTGAGGGTCTGAGACTCTGTCCGCCCTGTGTCTCCCCCTGTGGCTCACTGGGCAGGTGGACAGTCACTATGAAGGCTGAGGTTAAGGTCACCCGTTTCCCACCAGGGAAGGGGACGTGAGCGTCCAGGGAAGGGAGCAGGGGTGCCAGACAGATGGTGGGCTTCTGGAGGAGGCAGCCTTGAGTGTCTACCAGCCACGGAGAGAGGGAGCCCTGATCCGCCACAGGGGACACCCATGCGCTCAGCTGGGCTTCCTCAAAGCTCCTGACCCCCCAGAACGGCAATTTCCGGCCGTTCACCCAACGGAACCCTGCAAGGTGGGATGGAGGGAAAAGATTCCAAAAGGAGAGAAAATTGAACTCCGACTGGGAATTAAAAATTAATTACAATTAGACCGCCGTCTTTTCTGTTGTTGTTGTTAATCCTCACCCGAGGATATTTTCCCATTGATTTTTAGAGAGAGTGGGAGAGAGAGGGGAAGACAGAAAGAAACATCGATGGGAGAGAAACACATCGATGGGTTGTCTCCTGCACGTGCCCCGACCAGGGCCCGGGCCGGGGAGGAGCCTGCAACCTAAGTACGTGCCCTTGACCGGAATCAAACCCGGGACCCTTTGGTCTGCAGGCCGACGCTCTATCCACTGAGCCGAACCAGCCAGGGCTAGACTGTAATCTTTGAATCTCCATCTCAAAAAGCAGAGAGGGAAATCAGGCCAAATACACAGGAATTGTTGTTCTCTATTAAAAAAAAAAAAAAAAGTAACTTCAGCAGAGCTGAACTCTACACTCTGCAAAGGGGACTGGCCTCTTTCCATGCACAGATGTTGGGTCATCCTCAAACTATGAGAACTGCCTGTTCCCTCCAGCCCTCGGCCTCCACCTCCCCCTGAGACCTTGGCAGCCTCATCTCAGCTTCGAGACGGATCAAACAGTCTGGCGAGCGTGGCTCAGGGGTTGAGCAGTGACCTGTGAACCAGGAGGTCACGGTTCGATTCCCCATCAGGGCACACGCCTAGGTTGTAGGCTCCATCCCCAGTAGGGGGCGTAAGGAGGGAGCCGATCCATGATTCTCTCTCATCATTGATGTTTCTCTCTCTACCTCCTTCTCCCTTCCTCTCTGAAATCAATAAAAATATATATATTTTTTTAAGACAAGACAGAGCAAACAGAAAGCAGGCTAGGGCTCAGTACACAGCAAAGGGCAAGGACATGGGTCGGGGAGGCAGTAAAAGAGAAGTCTGTTTTCAACTGGGCAGAAATGCTGAGTTCATACGGCCCATTCAGCACACTGCCCTCCAGACTGGAATTATCCAAGAATCTCTGAACTTTAAATTCTTGCAGCCAACAGTTCAAAGTGCAGCAGTTGGGGGAAAGTAGAAAAATTCAATCTGTTCCTTTGTGGATGGCTCACCACCACCATCAGCAGCAGCAGCAGCAGCCTAAAGCAACAATTAGCCTCATTCATAGCGTGAACTCATGTACTCGGATAAGGCCAAGAAGCTATGTTCCTGCTTGTGGCTTGTAAAATTGAAACCCCCAAGCAGATGGCCCCAAATAGAACCATAGACCTAAACTGGGAAGAATTCAACCCAAAGCAGGTAATGACACCTGTGCCTACAAGGTGGTCCCTCCACATGAATCCCAAAGCCAATGATTTAAAGGAAAACAAGTCTAATTGTTTTAATAGCTTTTAAAAGAATAAGGAAAAGAATTGATAGAGGAATGCCCGGCCGGCGTGGCTCAGTTGGTTGAGCCTCGACCTATGAATGAACCAGGAGGTCAGGGTTCGATTCCCGGTCAGGGCACATGCCTGGGTTGTGGGCTCCATCCTCAGTGTGGGGCATGCAGGAGGCAGCCAATCGATGATTCCCTATCATCATGGATGTTTCTCTCTCTCTCTCCCTTCCTCTCTGAAATCAATAAAAATATATTAAAAAAAGAATCCGTTTCTGGTTTCTGGAGCACTGGCCTCCATTTTAT
>NW_005871521.1:75576-97547 GCF_000147115.1 Myotis lucifugus
AGCCTACAACCCGGGCAGTGCCTGACCGGGAATTGAACGGTGACCTCCTGGTTCATAGGTTGACTGACACTCAACCACTGAGCCACGCCGGCCGGGTCAAAGTGTCTTTTTGAAACAATTTCATGTTCTACTGGTATCTTCATTAATTAATGAGTTGAATAAATGTTGCAAGGTTAAAAAAAAAAAAGAGCCCTAGCCAGTTTTGCTCAGTGGATAGAGCATCAGCCTGCAGACTCAAGGGTTGTGGGTCTGATTCTGGTCAAAGGCACATGCCCAGGTTGCGGGCTCGATCCCCAGTAAAGGACATGCAGGAGGCAGCCGATCAATGATTCTCTCTCATCACTAATGTCTCTCTCTCTCTCTCTCTCTCTCTCTCTCTCGCTTCCCCTCTCTCTTTCTCTCTCTCGCTTCCTCTCTGAAATCAATAAAAATATATATTTTTTTAAATCTTAAAAAAAATAAAAGAATGAAACATCATTTTGTCAGAACGGAGAGCAATACAAAGCTTCCAACAGACCAGGCGATGGTGTTACTGGGGTGAACAGTAAGAGCGTTGATCCTCGGACATGTGGCCCCCCAGGAAATTGGAGGAAAGGGACAGAGTCGGATTCAGCTTCGTAAACTGTCCCCCACCCCCCAACTCCAGAACCCAGCGCCTCCCCCCTCGGCCGGGATGGTTACCTGGAGCAACACCTTCCCACGGGCACTAATGAACCCCCCATGCATCAGGATCCTGAAAATCTCCGACCACGGAACTCACCCACACACGTTCCCTCCTCGGAAAAGCGGTAGCCCTGCTCGCACTCGCAGCGGAAGGTCCCCGGGTGGTTGTTGCAGACGGCGTGGCTCCCACACACCGCGGGCTGCTCCGAGCACTCGTCAATGTCTACAGTGAGTTCAGGAAACACGAAGCAGCCTCGTGTTAACCTCTTCGCACGTCACTGCGTACATGACGCAGACAGCACTGCTGCTTGGGGGGGGGGGTTGGGGGGGACTAAACCCAGGCAAAACCCCAACCCAAGGGGTGTTCAGTTTTTTTGTTTTTGTTTTCTTTTAAATATATTTTTTATTGATTTTTTTATGGAGAGGAAGGGAGAGGGATAGAGAGTTAGAAACATCGATGAGAGAGAAACATCGATCAGCTGCCTCCTGCACACCCCCTAAGGTACATGCCCTTGACCGGAATCGAACCCGGGACCTTTCAGTCTGCAGGCTGACGCTCTATCCACTGAGCCAAACCGGCTAAGGACAGTGTTCAGTTTTTTGAACATATACTGCAGCCAGTGGTTGACCCATGAACCAGGAGGTCACGGTTCGATTCCGGTCAAGGGCACATCCCCAGTAGGGGACATGCAGAAGGCAGCCGATCCATGATTCTCTCTCATCGTTGATGTTTCTATCTCTCTCTCACTCGCCCTCTCTCTCAGAAATCAATATTTTTTTAAAAGACCATTCCGGCTCCCACTGCCCCTGCCCCCAGCTCCCAGGATGCTCCAGCCCAGATGTCTGGACGCTATGTGCGGATGGCAGGGCCCCAAGGCTCCTGCTCGGCTGCCAAAGCAACTAGCACAGGGCGAGTTTCAATCCCAGTGACAGAACAGCACGGCCACAGGAACGTTTCCAAGCTCCGTTCTCCCCGGGAAGCTTTAGGGACGGGGACTTTGTGTGTTTCAAAAAAGCGACTTTGGCCCGGCCGGCATTGGCTCCGTGGTCCAGCCCTGACCTATGAACCAGGAGGTCACGGTTCAATTCCCGGTCACGGCACACGCCCAGGTTGCAGGCTCGGTCCCCAGGGTGGGGCGTGCAGGAGGCAGCCGATCCATGATTCCTTCTCATCACTGATGTTTCTCCCTCTCTCTCCCTCTCCCTTCCTCTCTGAAATCAATAAAAAAATACTTTCTAAAAAAGGGTGAGCCTCTGTAGTTCACACCAACGTGCCTGGGGGACGTCATGTTCCAAGGGTTGCACGCAGCGCTGGCTTCAGCTCCCCTCCGCACCTGCTCGGGGTGTGGCCTCACAGATTCTTCTCTGCTGCTTAGAGTCAGAGCATCTGGAAGGGGCAGCGCCCCTCACGGTGCCAGGGGACGCCTGGGCATGCCAGTCTCATCTCAGGGCCTCGTCCCCTCCCTCGCCACCTGGACCACAGGCTGTGGACACCTCCCCGCGGCCTCCCCCACGCCCCCCGAGGCTGAGCCGAGGCTGTACCATGGCAGGTGCGTCCGTCCCCCCGGAAGCCGATGGAGCACTCGCAGGCGAACTGGTTCCCGGCGCCGGGCTGACAGGCCGCGTTGGTGTCGCACCCGTGAGTGCCGAGGTAGCAGGGGTTCTGCAGGGCGTCCGGGGAGCCGTCTGCGAGGACAGAGACACTGAGAGTGAGTCCTCAGAACGCTCCCCCCACAGAGGAAGGCGGGTGGAGGCCGAGATCCGGGGACAGGGGAGCAGCTGGCGGATGTTCCGGTGAAGCATCTTCCCCATCAGATCCCAAGCAGAACAGGCCATAAGGCAATTTTGCCGGAAATTGACAAAAATCACGCCCGGCCGGCGTGCCTCAGTGGTTGAGCATCACCCTATAAGCCACGAGGTCATGGTTCAATTCAATTAATAAGTTGAAAAATTACAGGCTAGTGGACGCCTGGCTGGCGTGGCTCAGTGGTTGAGTGTCGACCTATGAACCAGAAGGTCACGGTTTGATTCCTGGTCAGAGCACATGCCCAGGTTGCAGGCTTGATCCCCAGTGTGGGGTGTGCAGGAGGCAGCTGATCAATGATTCTCTCTCATCATTGATGTTTCTCTCTCTCTCCCTCTCCTTTCCTCTCTGAAATCAATATATATATATTGATTTTTTTTTTTTAAAGAATACGCCCAGAGCACAGAGACGCAGGCGCACGAGGGCCGGTGGGAGCTGCGTCTCACCCCGCACAGGCCCGATGGAGTTGCTGAGAGCGAAGCGCAGGATCCGCTCCTCCTGGTTGTACAGCACGAACACGCTGTCCACCGAGAGCTGCTGGGTGCTGGGCGGGGCCGGCCGGGCCCCGTCGTGGACGCACTCCTGGAAGGTGATGGTCTGGCGCCACTGGTACGTGTGGATGCTCGCAGGGGCCGCGGGCCCTGTCACCGTGTACTCCCGCGTGGAGGAGGATGTGATCACTGGATGCAGGAGGGACACGGGTGGGGAGAGAAAGGAGAGGGTATGAGGATGCGGTGGCCTCCTCCAGGGTCAGACCCATCCCATTGGTGGTCCTCCAGACACCATGCTTCCAGGGGAGACTGCAATGGAGCCGGTCAATGAGATCGTTCATTTATTTCTTGTTGTTGTTGTTAATCCGCACCCAAGAATACTTTCCCATTGGTTTTTAGAGAGAGTGGGAGAGAGAGGGAAAGACAGAGAGAAACATCGATGGGAGAGAAATCCATTGAATGGCTGCCTCCTGCACGTGCCTCAAACAGGACCTGGGCTGGAGAGGAGCCTGCAACCAAGGTACGTGCCCTTGACCAGAATCGAACCCGGGTCCCTATGGTCCACAGGCAGACACTATCCACTGAGCCACACCGGCCAGGGCAAGACCGTTTATTTCCAATGGGGACTCCTTCTGCTACCTGGATTTCCCCTACCGCTATGGGTATTATTTGCATCAGTAATATTTGTTGCTTTTTCCCCCCATCAAGTGCCTCTCTTCAAGTTCCTAAGCTGCCCAGACACAACCTAAAGATTACAAGCTAGTGGACGTCTGGCCGGTGTGGCTCAGTGGTTGAACGTCGACCTATGAACCAGAAGGTCACGGTTTGGTTCCTGGTCAGGGCACAGGCCCGGGTTGTGGGCTCCATCCCCAGTGTGGGGCGTGCAGGAGGCAGCCGATCAATGATTCTCTCTCATCATTGATGTTTCTCTCTCTCTCTCTCCCTCTCCCTTCCTCTCTGAAATGAATAAATAACAAATAATAAATTCTCTGGAGGGAGTGATACGATGTCTGGCAGTGGGGAAAGGCGATGTTACTAAGGTGTCTCCCGCGTTTTGCTCTCTGCGGCCCAGGAGACGGCAGCAGTGCGGGCTGTCCCGGTGGCACTGGGAGCCTGGGCCCCGGGGTGCCCTCACCGCCGCGGGAGTAGTGGTAGAGCTCCGTGTAGGGCTCGATGTGCACGGAGGCGCCAACCGGGATCTGCGGCACGCGGCCCTCCAGCTCCGTGTCGATGGTCAGGTGCCCGTGCTCGTCGATGCCGCTGAAGCGCTGCTTGATGACCAGCTTGCCCGGGTGCCCCACGAAGGTCACCTCGGCCTGGCGGGTGAACTCGCCCCCTGGAAAGCAAGGTCATTCGGTCACTCTGCCGTCAGAAGGGACAGCCACCCCGGCGCCCGCCCTGGGCTCACAGGGCTGGTCAGGGGCCGTGGAGTCGCACCTCCTCTGCGGGTGCCTCAGGGGGTGCTGGTAGGAACGGGGCTGGGGACCCCCGAGGACAGAGCTGGGACACCCAGGGGGCCCCACGGAGTCACCCGCAGAGAGAGGCCGCCTCCCAGCCACAGCCTCCGAGATGGGTTGGCTCAGGGCTTGTGCTGAAAACGGGCATTTTCAACTCATGATGAGAAGGGACAATGAGAAATACCCCAGATTTAGGATGGGTGAGCCGGGCCAGCAGGATTTTAAATATTATTTAGAATATTCGTAAATATTATTCACGAAAGAATACGGGTCCTCTTACCGCCAGGTCTTTCTCCCAGAACAAAAAGCTTGTCAGTGAGTTGTCCTTAGACCTGGAGTTCCCTTTCCACTCATCCCCAGGCCCTATCTCCCTTGCCCCCCACCCCCACCCCCGGGCCATGGGCTTTAACGGGTGATGTCAATACCTGTGATGCTGAACCCGTGCCTGAATCCGTCTTGCTCCACCGCAAACATCCACCCGATGACACCCCCGACAGGGGCCAGGGGCAGCAGGGAGTACCCCACGGTCTCGGGGATGGTGCTGATGGCCGTGTAGGAGCGGCCCTGGTTCATCACCACGTAGGAGTGCAGGTCCGTGTTCTCAAACACCACGGGGACCGGGCTGCTCCCCACGAAGATCCTCCCTTTCACCTTGCCGTTCACTCGCTGGGGGGACCCTGCGAGGGAAACAAAGGGAGAAGCCAGTCCTTCGTAAGAGAAGAACAGGAGAGGCCCTGGGCCTGTAGCGCAAGAGGCAAGCCCGGCCCGTGTGGCTCAATGGCTGGAGCGTCGACCTAGGAACCGGGAGGTCACGGTTCGATTCCCCGTCAGGGCACATGCCTGGGTTGCGGGCTCCATCCCCAGCGTGGGGCGTGCAGGAGGCAGCCGATCCATGATTCTCTCTCATCATGGATGTTTCTCTCTCTCTCTCCCTCTCCCTGCCTCTCTGGAATCAATAAAATTTTTAGAAAAGTAGCAAGAATCCCACAAATAATTAAACCATGAGATTCCTCCAGGGCATGTAGATGATGTTAAAACGTGGGGCCGGACGGTTCGTCCGATCTGAGTTTCTGCCCAGCACACTCAGCATTCCCGGCTCGGACGCTTGGCACCGGAAAGGCCGCTGGGGCCGCGCCTGGAGAAGGAGGTTTTGCTGCTGATTCTGGAAGCTTCTCCCAGGGTATCCAAGCCAAGCCCCACGCAACGCTCAGGCACACCACCCCTGGGCGGTGCAATTTGGAAGGAAATACGTTTACAGATGCTGAAAACATTCCCCTAACGAACACACGGACACAAAAATTCTCTCTCGTTGCCAAAGTCAGTATAACAACCCTCACTTGATCGAATTAGGACCCAGAAGGGAACACGGTTCCTGTTCGTTGCTGTTTGTTTGTTTTTTTAGCAAATTAAAACAGCGATGGCAGGGGATCTGAAAAACAGGAAAGTGCTTCCAAGCTTTACTGAGTCAAACCTGGGGAAGCAACTGCCTTTCCTCACGAAACACAAAGAAAACGGCCAGTGACACGTGAGGTCATCTGGCATCCGAAGGGACAAATGTTCCGTACGGCGGGGTTTCTGTCGCTTTTGTTTTCATTGGCGTTTATGGCCCCGGGCTCCCCGGGGACCCACGCTGAGTAAACTGTGTCTGGGCTCTCACGACCGTAGAGACTGCCTGGTCCGCAAGTGACAGCTGGATCCAATCTGGAGTTTGGGGCTCAGGGGTTGAGCGTCGACCTCTGAACCGGGAGGTCACGGTTCCATTCCCGGTCGGGGCACAGGCCCGGGTTGCAGCTCCATCCCCAGTGTGGGGCGTGCAGGAGGCAGCCAGTCCATGATTCTCTCTGATCATGGATGCTTCTCTCTCTCTCTCCCTCGCCCTTCCTCCCTGAAACCAATAAAAATATTTAGGCTGCCCTCCCTCCTCCCAGCCCACGAATGAGCACAGAAAACAGACCTTCGGCCACACACTGCCGGCCGTTCCCGGTGTAGCCGGCGACGCAGCTGCAGCAGAAGCCGGTGGCGTAGTCCCGGCACTCGGCGTGCACGGAGCACTGGTGTCGGCTGTTGGCGCACGTGGGCCGGGAATCCGTGTTGTAGCTGAAGACTGCGGAGGAAGCACAGGGCAACTGTGAGCAGGTCTCGGGGCTCAGCGGCAGGAGCGGGTCACACGGGGCCCCCCAGCCCTGCAGGGATAATGGCACTCGGCCAGGCGGCTCAGGGTCCGGACTCACTGCCTGGAGCCACATAAATGGTGTGGTGGCTCCATCTGCCACACCCCACGCACATGGGGCTGCAACAGCGGTTCTCAACCTGTGGATTCCAACCCCTTTGGGGGTCGAACAACCCTTTCACAGGGGTCGCCTAAGACCATCGGAAAACACATAGATAATTACATATTGTTTTTGTGATTCATCACTATGCTTTAACTATGTTCAATTTGTAACAATGAAATTGGGGGTCACCACAACATGAGGAACTGTATTCAAGGGTCGAGGCATGAGGAAGGTTGAGAACCACTGGGCTACAAGGAGTGTAGAAATCACAGGGTGAACGATCAAAAAGTGCTCTAATCTGCCTGGCCAGCGTGGCTCTGTGGTTGGGTGCTGACCTATGAACCAGGAGGTCAGGGTTCGATTCCCGGGTTGCGGGCTCGATCCTCAGTGGGGGGCGTGCAGGCGGCAGCCGATCAGTGATTCTCTCTCATCATTGATGCTTCTCTCCCTCTCTCCCTCCCTCCACCTTCCTCTCTGAAATCAATAAAAATATATATTTTAAAAAGTGCTCTAATTTAATTTGCATCAGTCTCAGGTCACCCCATCAGACAGCTGTCTCAATCTGGTGTCCCTCTAATGAGTCAAAAAGATCAGCTTCACATTTTAAAGGGGTCTTCAGGTATTTTTTTTTTTACTGTTTTTTAATTTTCCCATTTTCTTGACTTCAGAGTATTTTGAAATTATTTTGCCTCTTCTCTCCAGGCAATAACTAAGAAGCTCTTATACTCAAAAGCTGATTAGGCCATAGCTGGTTTGTCTCAGTGGACAGCGTGTTGGCCTGCGGACTGAAGGGTCCTGGGTTCGATTCCAGTCAAGGGCACGTACCTCAGTTGCAGGCTCCTCCCAGGCCCGGGCCCTGGTCAGGGCGCATGCAGGAGGCAACCAATTGATGTGTTTCTCTCACACTGATGTTTCTCTCTGTCTTTCCCTCTCTCTCCTACTTCCTCTAAAAATCAATGGAAAAATATCCTCGGGTCAGGATTTTTAAAAAAAAGCTAATTAGAAAGACTTCTTCAATTCCTTTCACTCAAGAAACAAAAAGAATTCTTCCTATTTTTAAAATTCTACCTCCTTGGTTCAATTTGTTAGAATTAGGAACGGACTCATTATACTCCACAATCCAGAGGAAACTGATCTGGAAAGAAAGCTCAAAAGCACAGGTAGGGGGTGGATTTTTAAAGCGGGGAGCGATCCGGTTTATAACCGACTGTTTGGAGTGAAGACACAAGTGAAGTTTAAACCAGGAAGGTTCTATGCGTCTCAGACGCTCGGAAATTTCCAGTGTGTGGAGAGGCAGCGTTTGGCGTCGGAAAGCCTTGGCCCCCACGCTGAACACACGTGACTGCAGCCTGCTTCACTCCAGCCGAGGGCCCGGCGCCCAGTGGGTCCCCATGGCCTGCGTATCTGTGGGTGACTATTCAGATAACGCCAGGAATGCACGGCGGGCCGCGGAAGGCTGACCTCCCCGCCAGAAACAGCGAAATAACCGAGATAGAGGGACAGAGAAACATCTGTTTCAGGCACATGTCGGGTTCAAATCTAGGCGTGGACTGATACCGAGCAATGCACCGCCATATGTTGCTGTTGGCGTCAGATAGGATAGCATTTCAACAGGACGGCTCCGCGAGGGAGAATGTCAGAGACGCCTTGATGGGGTGACAGCTCAGATCGCCACAGCTGCGAGTAAACAACCCGACACATCTGGGGAGCTGTCCCCCCGAAGCCAGCTGCAAGAGCGGAGCGCCACGCAGGCAGGGATGTCCGCATCGCCCCAGGAGAGCCAGGGTGCGGGGTGGGGAGCCCCGAGACACGGACCCGCGTCCTGGTCCGGACACGCAAGGTCGACGTCTCCACTTCCGAGCCTTGGAAGATAGTAACGAGCTCACTGGCCCTGGCCCCCAGCTCTCGCCCAGGCTTCGGAAGACTCAAAAAGAACAAACATGTGTGACTATCGTCAGGAGACAAATTAGAACGAGTAAGAAGAAATACAAGTGAGGCCCAGCCAGTGTGGCTCAGTGGTTGAGCATCGGCCCATGAACCAAGAGGCCACGGTTCGATTCCCCGGCAGGGCACATGCCCAGGTTGCAGGCTCAATGCCCAGTAGGGAGCGTGCAGGAGGCAGCCGATCAATGATTCTCTCTCTCTCTCTCTTTTTTCCCCCCAATGATTCTCTCTTATCATTGAGGTTTCTATCTCTCTTTCCCTCTCCCATCCTCTCTGAAATCAATAAAAAAATCTATATATTTTTTAAAGTGAGTGACTATGTGGAATGGATAACTTTGTAACAGAAACAGTAGAGCAGGGGTCCTCAAACTTTTTATTTTTTTATTTTATTTTATTTTATTTTTTTAATATATTTTATTGATTTTTTACAGAGAGGAAGGGAGAGAGATAGAGAGCTAGAAACATCGATGAGAGAGAAACACCGATCAGCTGCCTCCCGCACACCTCCTACTGGGGATGTGCCCACAACCCAGGTACATGCCCTTGACCGGAACCGAACCTGGGACCTTTCAGTCCGCAGGCCAACGCTCTATCCACTGAGCCAAACCGGTTTCGGCCTCAAACTTTTTAAACAGGGGGCCAGTTCACTGTCCCTCAGACCGTTGGAGGGCCGGACTATAGTTTAAAAAAAAAAACTATGAACAAATTCCTATGCACACTGCACATATCTTATTTTGAAGTAAAAAAACAACACGGGAACAAATACAATATTTGTATTTGCATGTGGCCCGCGGGCCGTAGTTTGAGGACCCCTGCAGTAGAGTCTTACTAAACATTATTTAAAGGCCTGGACCATCCCATCTACAGGAATCTCAATGGATTATAAGTCACCCTGAAGAGCAAAAATGAGTGAACACAGTTGAGCTTGGACTTCTTTTACAAGACAAATCAAAGCGTGCTGGCTTTCCCTCAAAACGAAGCAAAAACCTGATAGAATACAGTTGACTAGAAGATAGTGCACTTTAAAAGGGAGATCTCAGGGGGGAAAAAAGGGAGGGAATCTACTTCTTCTGTATTTTAAAATCTTCTCAAACCGACTCTGAAACAAACCGGAGCTGGGAATAATGAACTCTTCTCCTGCCAAAGCCGAGAGGAAATAAATGTCAAAGATAACTGCGTCCGCGGCCAAAGGAACGTCGACAATGTTTTTTCAGGTGGCCGAGTGTACTTCTGATCTCAGAAATCACAAATAAGAAAAAATCTGACTTTCAAAAATACTTCTAAAGCCCTTTTCTCCCTACAACAGACCAGAGGGCCCCGGCCGGTGTGGCTCAGTGGATAGAGCGTCGGCCTGCGGACCGAAGGGTCCCGGGTTCGATTCCGATCAAGGGCACATACCACGGTTGCAGGCTCCTCCCGGGCCCCGGGCCCTGGTCGGGGCATGTGCAGGAGGCAACCCGTCGATGTGTTTCTCTCGCACCGATGTCTCTCTCTGTCTTTCCCTCTCTCTTCCTCCACTCTCTCTAAAAAAAATCAATGGAAAAATATCCTCGGGCCAGGAGCCTGTGAGCTCCCACCCCTACTTCCCAGCTCTCGCCCTCACAACCCACCCCAGAACGCACACCTCGGACCCCCTCCAAGCACCTGTCCTGTGTCCAGAAAACCAAGTGCCCTAGAGTATTCTCACGGCAACAGCGGCAGCCTTACCGACTTCCGACTCCTCCACCTCATCCACATCGATGACCTGCGGGTGCTGCTGGGGGAACCTGGCCCCGGGCAGCTGGAAGGACCGGGTCCTCTCGGTGGGAGGCCTGGCGGGCCTGGCGGTGGCCGGGCGGCTGGGGGACAAGACCCGGTGCCTGGTGGTGCCGGTGTCTCCCCTCCTCGGGGTCTCATAGGGGAAGGGGGTGGTGCCCAGGTCCTCCGGGCCCAGACTGGTCACCGAGTCGTAATCTTCGTCATCGTCGTAGTCTTCTCCGTCGTCCGCTCTGAGGATCACGTCCGAGGACACCACGCCGCTGGCTGTGTCGGGGCCCCCGATCTCAAACACCCAGACGCCCTGCTGCCCGGAGTTGCTGCTCCTACGGGAAAGGACAGACTTCTGGGGAACAGGCCCTGCTCCCCGGACGGAAGGAGCCCTGGGATCCGTGTCCGCCTGAAACCCAGGGGCCTGGAGGGCGGGAGAGCCGACCGGGTCATGTGTGGTCGTCATGCCAGGGGCACCGACAGACTCTTGGGGACCAGCTAGAATGCTAAGAAATATTCATCACGCTCTGTTAGCCGTGATGGTGTTACTCTGATTAAAGAAGGCCCGTGCTGCCCTAACCGGTCTGGCTCAGTGGATAGAGCATAGGCCTGCGGGGCTGAAGGGTCCCAGGTTCGATTCCGGTCAAGGGCACATGCCCGGGTTGCGGGCTCTATTCCCAGTAGGGGGCGTGCAGGAGGCAGCCAATCAATGATTCTCTCTCATCATTGATGTTTCTATCTCTCTCTCCCTCTCTAAAATCAATTTTAAAAAAAACCAAACATTTTGACCCAGTGATCCCACTTCTAGGAATATATCCCAAGAAACCAGAAACACCAATCAGAAAGGATATATGCATCCCTATGTTCATAGCAGCACAATTCACCATAGCTAAGATCTGGAAACAGCCTAAGTGCCCATCAGCAGATGAATGGATTAGAAAACTGTGGTACATCTACACGATGGAATACTATGCTGCTGTAAAAAAGAAGGAACTCTTACCATTTGCAACGGCATGGATGGAACTGGAGAGCATTATGCTAAGTGAAATAAGCCAGTCAATGAAAGAAAAATACCACATGATCTCACTCATTTATGGATAATAAAGACCATTATAAACTGATGAACAAAAATAGATACAGAGGCAGAGCAGCATCGAACAGACTGTCAAACTACAGCGGGAAGGTCGGGGAGGGTCGGGAGGGGTGGGTAAGAGATCAACCGAAGGACTTGTATGCATGCATATAAGCATAACCAATGGACACAAGACACTGGGGGGTAGGGGAGGCCGGGGGAATGTCAAGGGGAAAAAAAAAAAAAGGAGACATATGTAATACTCTTTGTAATACTTTAAGCAATAAAACAAAATTTAAAAAATAAATAAAAAATAAAAACAAAAAACAAAAAAAACAAAAATAAAAAGTACCACATAATAGAAAAACTTTATCCAACATTGCAACCCAAGGGAATTTTTTAGGGAATGTTCTGCGATGCCCATTACATCATCCTTAATAAGATAATCACAGGCCCTAGCTGGTTGGCTCAGTAGATAGAGCGTCGTCCTGGGGACTGAAAGGTCCCAGATTCGATTCCGGTCAAGGGCATGTAGCATGTACCATGGTTGCAGGCACATCCCCAGTAGGGTGTGTGCAGGAGGCAGCTGATCGATGCTTCTCTCTAATTGATGTTCCTAACTCTCTATCCCTCTCCCTTCCTCTCTGTAAAAAATCAATAAAATATATTAATTTAAAAAAAAAGGTAATCACGGGCTATGCTTATTCTCAGGGGGCGTCTACGGAAGAACGAAGGCAGACGCTTACTTGGCCAAATTGCCGATCGAGTCTCTGTCGTTAGCAAATATGTTATACGCCCCGTCGCTGCTCAACACGCGTCCCACCAGCCCTTGGCTGAAGGCGACCATGGCGGGGACCTGGCTCTGGTCGCGCTTGGAGAAGGTCGAGGTGAACTGCAGGCCGTCTTCGGGGTACAGGAAGATGGCGTAGGAGCTGGAACCGGAGGAGGCCAGGACCGCCTGGAACGTGTTTCTCTGCGAAGACGAGTCAAGAGGCAGTCAGTCACCCAGACAGGTGGCCACATCTTCCCAGGGACCCTGCAGCAGACCGGACGCCCCACGTGGGAAGATGGCGGTGTCCCCCCAACTTATTCTAGAAGCAGCGCTTTTAGGTATTTCCGGGAAAGCGCCACTTCCACGCCTCTGAGGCTGGCCCGTCGGAAAGGGCCTTCGTGTAAGGACTGCGTTCCTGATGCCCGGCCCTTCGCATGTTACCTCACCATGTAGCCCTCCCACCGTTCCTAGGAAGGAGGTGGCTGTATCTCCATCCACGTGGGAATGGATGCTTTTGGGCCTTTCAAGTTCCTCCCCACTGTGTGATCCTATGAAAATTAAACGATGGTGGGGCCGAGAGACCGAGGCTGGTCGCCAAAGAGTAACTCAGACCTGGAGGCGGCTTCTCCACCTACTTCTTCACCAGAGATGCCCACTTGGACGTGGCGGGACTCCTGTCTGAAACATTCCCATGGTGCCCGTGGTTTCTGTCTCCCCAGCTAGACTGTGGGCTTTCTCTTTACTTCTTCACACCCTTGAGGACTACCTGGTGATTGTAACCTTCACTTCGCATGAATAATGTCTCGCCCGGCCGGCGCGGCTCAGTGGTTGAGCAGTGACCTCTGAACCAGGAGGTCACGGTTTGATTCCTGGTCGGAGCGTATCGATACCCTGCAGGGGGCGGCCGATCCATGATTCTCTCTCATCATCGATGTTTCTCACTCTTTCTCCCTCTCCCTTCCTCTCTGAAATAAATTTTTAAAAAAGTAATAGAGTCTCTATTTAACCAGAAACCACCTCCCACCCTCTGACCCAACGTCAGAGGGATGGGAGTCATCAACCTTATTCTTGCCACCGAGCAGTTTCTCAGGAACTGGCTTTCTTTCTTTTTTTAAAAAAAAAATATGTTTTATTGGCTTTTTACAGAAAAGGAAGGGGAGGAATAGAGAGTTAGAAACATCGATCAGCTGCCTCCTGCACACCACCCACTGGGGATGTGCCCGCCACCAAGGTACATGCCCTTGACCGGAATCGAACCTGGGACCCTTCAGTCCGCAGGCCTACGCTCTATCCACTGAGCCAAACCGGTTAGGGCTGGAACTGGCTTTCTTCAACCCAGTCACCCCTGAGACAGAGACTGCGAGCCTTGCAGATACGGAGCTGGAGGTATCAGCCCGCCATGACCCGATGTTGCCTCGGAAGTCCTTTCTTCATCAGTGACGCAACACGCCCTACCTCCGAGTCGCACAAGCCAGGCCACGCCCCCCTGCTGGGCTCCAGGCCCCGGTCCCCGGGTGAGCACTCACCTTGTCCTCCTGGGCAGGGTCCTCGCTGGGGCCTCGGTACGGGGCCACGGATTCCCAGGTGACCACCACGGCGCTCGCGGGCTGGAAGGACACTCCCGGGAACCCTCTCTGGACACACTCGGCAGCCAGCCGGGTGACGGCGGGGGAGGAGTCCTCGCGGTAGTAGACCTTCCCGAGGCCGTCGGTGGTGTCCAGGTCGGCCAGGAAGGGCGCCACGGCCCCGAAGGTCGGTGGGAAGAGCCCGGGGTGGGATTCTGCGGCTGGGGGTTCGCTCGTGGCAATGAGGCCATTCGTGGTGACCTGTCGAAACAAAGCAGAGTTCAAAGGAGCCCCCTTTCCACGGGGGAGGCGGAACGCCCCACTCGGAGGATGCGGTCACGGGCCCACGCGAAGCCAAGTGCCACCGGATCGAAACCATGCAACTGATGGTGGGAATCAGCACCTGTTCCCTGGGCAGAGTCCTGTGGAAGGGGCACAGCTCGATGCTGGCATCCTCCAGTCCCCACCTCCTGGACACTAAGGGTCTCAGGCTCCCCTAGGTGCCTGCTCTGTGTTCTGCAAAGAGCTGTTGGACATCCGTCATTATTTATTTTTTTTAAATACTTTTATTGATTTCAGAGAGGAAGGGAGAGGGAGAGAGAGAGAGAAACATCCATGATGACAGAGAATCATCGATCGGCTGCCTCCTGCACGCCCCACACTGGGGATCGAGCCCACAATCAAGGCATGTGCTCTGACCGGGAATCGAACCGTGACCATGACCTCCAGGTTCATGGGTCAATACTCAACCACGGAGCCACGCCAGCCGGCTGGGCAGTATCCACATTCTTCAGATGAAGGAAACGAGGGAAGCACATCGAGTTTTCCAAAGGTACCAGTGAGGGGCGACACTGGGATGTGACCGCAGGGAGCCCACGTCCCCATGGGCTGCCCCTCATCACGGTGCAGCTTTCTTGAAATCGGTTATCCCTGCCTGTGAACGGGTGTCACCGTTCCCATCCCGTGGAAACCCAGGCTGCTCGGGAACGTGGGAAAGAGACACAGTTCCATGTGGAGGGAGGGGCCCTGGCCTCCTGCAAAGCCTCTCGAGAGCGAGGCTTTGACCCCACTCATGTCCTCATTCCTGCACAACCCACTGATGCCATAGAACCCCACTGCACAGGTCTGTTGACTTCAAGAATCTGAGAATAACAACAAAAATCCCTGTCGGCTGGCGTGGCTCAGTGGTTGAGCGTTGACCTTTGAACCAGGAGGTTATGGTTTGATTCCTGGTCAGGGCACATGCCTGGGTTGCAGGCTCGATCCTCAGTGGGGAGCGTGCAGGAGGCAGCCGATCCGTGATTCTCTCTCATCATTGATGTTTCTCTTTCTCCCTCTCCCTGCCTCTCTGAAATCAATTTTTTTAAAAATGTATTTTTTAAAAATCCCTAATCAGATGGGAGAGTCGTAGCAAATGGCCCTCAGCTTGCACTGTAAGAGGCTGAGGTTGGAAAAACGCCAGGGCAGAAGGGACTCGCCTGGACTGCCCAGATCTGTCCAGGCCACTTATCTATCTCCCTCCCTCCCCAACCCACATCCTTACCCTTAAGCCACTTCAGACCTCATTCCTGGAGGAGGAGTCAGGGGTAGACAAAAAGGACAGAAACTGGCCCGGCCAGTGTCGCTCAGTGGTTGCTCACATCAACCTATGAATCAGGAGGTCCCAGTTCGATTCCCGGTCAGGGCACATGCCCGGGTTGTGGGCTCCGTCCCCAGTAGGGGGCGTGCAGGAGGCAGCCGATCCATGATGATGTTTCTATGTCTCTCTCCCTCTCTCTGAAACCCATAAAAACGTATTTAAAAAAAGAAAAAGAAAAAAGGACAGGAACTGAAGACCCAGTCCTTGCGACATGCCCGGAACCGGGTGAAAAGGCTCCGTGGGGTGGAGCCGGGGACAGGGAGTTTTGGGAGTGAACTTTGCACACCTCCCTTTTCACCCAGCTCCCCGGGCTGTGAGCTGCTGGGGGACACACTTCCCATCATCACCTGGCACCGGCCTGGAGATTCCGCAATACTCGGACGGGCTGCGAGGAGGGGTCAGGGATGAGCTGGCCCAGCTGGCCGGCCCCACCCCCATCCCGACACCTCCCAGCTGGGCGGGCGGGCGAGAGCGTGGGAAAGGGCTCGCTCTCTCAAGATGCCAGGAGTTGGCAACCCCCAGCTGCTCCGGGGGAGTGACACACAGGGCCACAGACAGACAGCTCACGTTCTAAAAATCTGCCTTCGAGAAGACTGCCAGGGCCTTTTTATGACTGAGAATCTGGGCTTAGGAATGTTCCTATTCCCACAAGAAATGCTCTCAGCCCTCGGCCTCGAAGCCCTGGGGACACTGGACGGGGCCCAGATGACCCTCCTGAGTGTCAGGGTTGGACAACGAGTTTCAGCCGGTGTTCCTGCATCGTCAGCTCCGCGGTCTGTGATCACCAAGAAAGATGACATCACAGATACATGTCATGCACAACAGCCAGAAGCTTCACTGGATTCTTAGCTTTAAACTGCCCCCTCCCCACCCCGTAAACTTTATTCTTCAGACACACTGTTAGCGGCGGGTATGCAGGAGGGGGCAGCCAATCGATGATTCTCTCTTATCATTGATGTTTCTATCTTTCTCTCTCTCCCTTCCTCTCTGAAATCACTAAAAGTATTTCTTAAAGAAAGAGTCATTTTTTAGAGTTACATGCTGGAATATTTAGAATGAAATAAAATTATTTGGGATTTGCTTAAGGATAACTCATTTAGGTGAGGGTGGGTATTGGGAATAGGTGAATAGAAATGAATCAAAACAAGTCATAGATTGAGCATCGACCTATGAACCAGAAGGTCGAGGTTCGATTCCCGGTCAAGGGCACATGCCTGGGTTGTGGGCTCAATCCCCAGTAGGGGGCGTGCAGGAGGCAGCTGATCCATGATTCTCTCTCATCGTTGATGTTTCTATCTCTCTCTCCTTCTCCCTTCCTCTCTGAAACGAATAAAAATATACTTTTTAAAATAAGAGACAAGCCATAAATCGATACTTGTTGAAGCTGGGTGATCCCCAGGAATGTGTTCTAATAGTCTATTTTTGCATGTTTGGAATTTTCCATAATAAAACGTTTTTGTAAAAAAAAAAAAAAAAAGACAATGAACACGACTGATGTACAGTTTGGCGGGAAAGGGCAGCTGGCTTTTACAGGTGAGCCAACGCTAATGTCCTGCCATCCGGAGAAGGGCCTGGGGTTTTCTCTAAATTCCCCCCTCTCCCAGACCTGCCCACATCCCACCGCGGCCCTCCCTCCCCACCGCGGATTTCCAGGAATGTTCCCTGCACTGGGTGCGCTAGACTGTGATAATGAGCAGAAGGTGCAGGCGCAAGCAGAGTTGGGAATTAATGGGACGTGACAGAGCCTTGAGGCCCCGGGCACAGGGCCCTGAGTGCAGAAACAACGCTGAAGCCTGAGGATTACGCACGCAAGCAGGCACCAACCAGCACTGCCTTCTGGTCCCCATTGGTGCCACTTAAAAAATGCCATGGGCGCGGCTGGGGTGGCTCAGTGGTTGAGCATCAACCTATGAATTAGGACAGTGGTCGGCAAACTCGTTAGTCAACAGAGCCAAATATCAACAGTGCAACGATTGAAATTTCTTTTGAGAGCCAAATTTTTTAAACTTAAACTATACAGGTAGGTACATTGTTATTAACTTAATGAGGGTACTCCTAAGGCTTAGGAAGAGCCACACTCAAGGGGCCAAAGAGCCGCCTGTGTCGACCACGGAATTAGGAGGTCATAGTTTGATTCCTGGTCAGGGCATGTGCCCAGGTTGCAGGCTCGATCCCCAGTGCGGGACGTGCAGGAGGCAGCCGATCCATGATCCTCTCTCATCATGGATGTTTCTATCTCTCTCTCCCTCTCCCTTCCTCTCTGAAATCAATAAAAGTATACTTTTAAAAAATAAAATGAAACCAATGACATGTTGGCGTCCTTACAGTAAAAGGCACACTGAAGTGAAACAACCACCATCGTTTACAGTTTAAATGAGCCTCGCCGGGTCCCCAGGGCAGAAAGCAGCCGGCAGGGGTGGCGGGAGAGCCTTCGCCAAAACAGATGTTGTTGGTTAGAGAACGAGG
This sequence comes from Myotis lucifugus, assembly GCF_000147115.1. Taxonomy (NCBI): domain Eukaryota; kingdom Metazoa; phylum Chordata; class Mammalia; order Chiroptera; family Vespertilionidae; genus Myotis; species Myotis lucifugus. The sequence continues at coordinate 93,469 of NW_005871521.1, forward strand.
GAGGTCGGTGCAAATGAGAAACAAATGGGGTCTCTTAGAAATACAAAGGGCGGCACCAGAAGACAAGGACAGTCCTGAGGTTGCAAAAGCGAGCTCCTTGGGCGGGAAGAAGCACCAACTTAAGGTAAAATAATTTAGGGTAAAGCATGGAAAGGCAACAAACTTATACTTAAAAAAAAATATTTATATATATAATTTTTTTTATTTCAGAGAGGAAGGGAGAGGGAGAGAGAGAGAAACATCAATGATGAGAGAGAATCATGCATTAACTGCCTCCCGCACGCCCCGCACTGGGGATCAAGCCCGCAACCCAGGCATGTGCCCTGACGGGGAATTGAACCAGGACCTCCTGGTTCATAGGTCGATGCTCAACCACTGAGCCCCGCCAGCCGGGAGAGGCAACACACTTTACAGGCTGCTAAATCTGAGGCCGCTTATTGAAGCCATTTGCATTGTTTAAAAAATGTCATGTAGCCGTGCCTCTCTTCGCATATCTGAAGTAGACAAGGAAATGACTAGAGACGTAATTTAGCTTCATGTCCCAGGGACAGCGAGCAAGGGATGCAACCAAGACCTAAACCCACATCTGCGGGAGCCCCTGAGCTGCACTTTCCGGTATATTTGGGCCGCCGACTTAGAGACACTGGGAGCAAAAGTCATGGAGGCTGCAAAGCCACATGGGATGGCGCCCAGGTTAGAGACTGCACAGCTAGAAAAGGCTGGAAAGCTAAAAGGGCCTGAGAAAAGAGAAACTTGATAAAGGAGCCGTGGAAATTGCCAAATGCCCAGGTGGAGGCTGATGGATTTCAGCCTCAAACCCCGAGGGGCCTGGGGTCCGACCCACCGCAGTTCGTAAGGCATCATCACTCCAGGTACCTCATTCAACCCAGCAGACCAAGCATCAATGTCACCGCATTCACTCATCACTGGAGAAAAAGTGCGTTTCGGTTGACAGGCCTTGCTTAGATCTACTATATACAGGCCAGGTGCCAGGACAAAACTCGAGTCCAAATTATAAGTAGTTTCCATGAACCCCCCAGAGCCAGAGAAATGGCTCTGGCTTGAATTAGAAATGGCAACAAAAGGATGAATTGAGCCCTAACCGTGGATAGAGCGTCGGCCTGCGGACTGAAGGGTCTCAGGTTCGATTCCGGTCAAGGGCATGTACCTTGGTTGCAGGCACATCCCCAGTAGGGGGTGTGCAGGAGGCAGCTGATCGATGTTTCTAACTCTCTATCCCTCCCCCTTCCTCTCTGTAAAAAAATCAATAAGAAATATATTTTTTTTTTTAAAAAAAGGATGAGTCGATAAAAGTAAGGGACAACCTAGGGGTGATCGTGAAGAGATGAGTGTGTTCATACTCTGGAGGGTCTTCACATTTTAACTTCTGTGTGTCTGTCGGAGAAGAGGAGCCGTGTCTGCCCCTCGGTATTCCCCAACAGGAGACGATGGGGGCGGAGGGGGAGGGCTGTCCAAAGCCCCAGTTTCTCGGCAGGAACGTGCCCCTCCTCACACCTGACACCTGGGTTTACCTTCGCCACCTGGAGCCCTACGACTCCTTCATCTGGGTTACACGAATCCCTTCATGCGAACGCAATCCCTTAATTTGAAATTAGAGGGAAAGCTATAGGGAAAGGATTCAGCATTCATCGCCTTTCCGGAATGACCATCCGTCAGTGAACCTCAAAGGCCCCAGTGCCAAGGGATCGCTCTTCTCCCCCGCCCCCCCCCCAAATATATTTTTATTGATTTTGGAAGGCAAGGGGACGCTCTACCTGACAGAAGCATGCCAGCTAATAAACGTCGGAAGGATGATGGGAACGACACAAACAAAATAAAACGCACCATTTGGCAACCTTCACTCACTATTGATTCAGGCAAAGATCATCAGGGGATGCGAACCCTTTCTCGGGGAAAGGTTGCTGGGAGGAGGGGACAGTTGCCGGGGCCAAATCGTCCCCCCCTTAGTCAGCTCCCTGCTCGCAGGGGAAAAACATCACCTAAAGGACATAACCTGGCTGTTGTCTCCTTGGCAGCCAGCAGAGCCATAGCCAGACGTCGCTGGCCTCCGGTTCCGGGCACATGCCAGACTGGGTCCCTCCCCCCGGAACAGCCTCTCCATGCCCCCTCCACCCACTGAACCGGAACCTACCTTTCAAGGAACCTCCTCTGGAAGCCTTCCCGGCGTCCCCAGCCCGCAACAACCCCGCCGTCCATCCCCACACGCGTGGGGCTTGATGCCTGAAAGCTTCGATCAGACACAGACGGGGGAAGGAATCCTAGTTTGGGCATTGATCGTGTGGGATGGCCTGGAGCAGTGACTAATTGTTATTACCATTTCTTCATCTGAAAAGACAACCACGGGGGAGTTGTCTGGAGGATTAAACAATGTACAACGAGGGAGTCCCGGACACGGGCGGGCGGAGAGACTGGTCAGATCATGGTTTTATTCTCTGTGGGTGTTCCTCACACGGGCGCCCCGTCAGTTCAGTGTCTCAGGCAGCGCCCGCGAGGGTGTCCACCAGCTCAGCGCGCATCTACACGACTACGGAACGTGGTGGACGCTGGGCTGGGCCACCAGATCCCGTCACCCCCTGAGAATGCGGAGTCACCCAGGGCCACACCTCCTTCCCTGTAGCCCTTATCCGGGGACTGATCGCTGTCAGGGCCCAGAGGCTGGGCCCTCGTGTGGGGATAGGAGACCATCCCACCTTCAGAGCAACGGGGGAGGGGAGGCTGGCCGAGACCTTTGTAGGGACTGAGACCTTTGTTCCCCTGGGTCAACCCTCTTCAGGCCCTGGGTGTGGAGCTGAGTTGCGCCCCAAATGCAATAACCTGCCTGCTGAGCGGCATCTCAGAGTCAGTCCCCCAGGAACCCAGCCTCGAGCACAGACGTAAGATCACAGCGAGCGCTGGGATTCTTTCTCATGGAAATGCCCATGATTCCAGCCCTAGCCGGTTTTGCTCAGTGGTTAGAGCGTTGGCCTGCAGACTGAAGGGACCTGGGTTCCACTCCAGTCAAGGGCACATGCCCAGGTTGCGGGCTCCATCCCCAGTAGGGGGCGTGCAGGAGGCAACCAATCAATATACTAGTATATACGCTTTTTTTTTTTTAAAGAAGTGCATCTATAACATCACAAAAATTTTGTTCTACTCTTTTGATCTGTATTTCAACATAATTGATCTCCTTGGCCATCCTGTGGGTTTTATTTTATGCATCTGGAGACATTATTCTGAGAAGGGTCTTTCTTCTAGGCTTCACCAGAAGGCCCAACGTGGTCAGGGCAGCCAACAGCTGGGCGGCTGTCCCTGCGGGTGGAGGTTTTCAGTTCTCATTCTTTTTTTAAAAAAATATATTTTTATTGATTTCAGAGAGGAAGGGAGAGACATCAAGGATGAGAGAGAATCATGGGTCAGCTGCCTCCTGCACGCCCCCTACTGGGGATCGAACCCGAAACCGGGTATGGGCCCTGACTGGGAACCTCCTGCTTCCTATGTCCACGCTCAACCACTGAGCCACACCGGCCGGGCTTCAAGTCTCATTCTTTTTAGGCGAAGAGACAATCTCCACGGGGTGTGGCCTAAGGCGCAGTGGGCAGGGCGCACAGCCGTCCCCATGCGGGACCCACTCCAGCCTCTGCTGGGTGGTCCCCCTTTGGGAACGCGCGCGCAGCTTTATATGAAATCCACATGGTGCGCGGCTGGGGCAGGCAGCGCCCCCAAAGGCCGGGACACACGCCAGCGCCCCGAGAGCCCGAGGTCGCCTGGCCCCGCGCCCATGGGGGGCCCCCTGGTGACCATGCTCGCCCACTGGACCTTGGATCGCGGGGGAGCCCAGCTTCCCCAGCCCTGAACCGAGCTCCACTGGAGAGCAGAACCGTGGCTAAGACGGAGCGGGAGTCGCACACCCCAGTGGGGGCCCCGTCCGCTCCCTGCCCGGGGCGTAGAGGTGGTCCGGGCTGTCCTGTCCTTCCCTGCGCGCGCTGCGTCCCCACCGAGCCAGGGTCCCGTCCCCAAAGGCTCCGGACCAATGGCGAGACCCCCTTCCCGGCCGCGATGCATAGCAGGTCCCTGGATAA
>NW_005871521.1:97948-99645 GCF_000147115.1 Myotis lucifugus
CATACTCGGAGCGTAGTTCGTTTTTTTCGATAAAACTCAATCCCGGATTCAGCTTCAGGGCTGGGGATGACGAGGTTTGTCACCGGGCTCATGCTCCCAGTCCCCGAGCGCCGTCCGGAGGGGAAAGAGCTCTTGCCGGCGCAGGCCACCCCCACGCCCAGCCAGCAGCAGCGGCAGCATTGGCAGCAGCGCCAGCAGCCACGCAGTCCCGGCTCCGGCCGCTCGCGGTCCACATGTCCCCAACTGCGGTCCCCGCTGCCCGAGCAGCTCGGCGCTGGAGGCTGAAGAGCGGGGACGTAACCGGACGCCCCCGGCAGCCCCTCCCCGGGGAGGGGGGAAGGCGGAGAGGGGCCGGGGCAGGGCCGGCCCGCGGGCTGGGCGCGCCTCAGGCGCTCACTGTCTGGGTAGGAGGGAGGGCGACTCGGCGCCCCTAGCGCTGGTCCCCCGGGGTGGTGGGCGCCCCCACGCAGGGAGCCCCGAAACCAGCTGGGCCCCCACCGGAGGCCGCTGCGGGGACGGGAGGTGGGAACAGACCACCGGGCCGGCCCCGCACGGTGTCCGGGGTCTGGGCAGAGTCGTGGGGAGGACGCAGGTGTGTCCCGGAGGAGGGAGCTATGTGCCCACCGTAGGCTGCCTGGTCGTGTGGGAGGGCAGACCCTCAGGGTCCGATTCTGGTGGGAAGAGGGGTCCAGGCCAGGAACACATTCCTCTCCCTCCATTCTTGCAGCTTTTCTTCCCCCATATATTTTTTTTATTGATGTCAGAGAGGAAGGGAGAAGGAGAGGGAAACATCAATGATGAGAGAGAATAATTGATCTGCTGCCTCCTTCACGCCCCACACTGGGAATTGAACTGTGACCTCCTGGTTCATAGGTTGGACTCAACCACTGAGCCACCCCCACAGGGCCCTTCTTGCAGCTTTATTGAGGAGGGATCCTGGGCTGCCCCATGTGGAAGTCCCGCCAGAAATGGGGTCCCACCCTCTGAGACAGAGCCACGAATGTATAACTTTATTCAGTGTTAGGCGGGGTGCCCAACCAGCCAAGGAGACCTCCCTGGGATGTGGGGGTCTGACCAGGTCTACGGAAGAGGCCGAGTTTCAGCAGGGGGCTGGAGAAGGGACATTCAGGAAAGTGGGGGACATTCTGCGGGTGGAGTAAAGGGCTGTCCCCCAGTGGTGAGTCTGAGAAAAGACTCTTCCAAGTAAAGCCTTTAATATCAAATCTAGGAATTTAAACTCAGAGAACTATGGAGAGTTCTTGACAACCGGACGTAAGTGTTGTCAGTGGGGTCCTAAATCCTGGTTGATTATTAATTTGGGTTGCAACTGGGCACTCAAAGGGGGAAAAATGGTTGAGAAAGGAAGAAAGGTGGAAATTGAGAAGAAACGAATCTAAGCAGCATTACAATGAAAGGAGTAAGCCCGGCTGGCATGGCTCAGTGGTTAAGTGTTGACCTTGAACCAAGAGGTCACAGTTTGATTCCTGGTCAGGGCACATGCCATGGTTGCGGGCTCCATCCCCACTGGGGGGTGTGCAGGAGGCGGCCTGTCAATGATTTGCTCTCATCGTTGATGTTTCTCTCTCTCTCTCCCCCTCCCTTCCTCTCTGAAATAAATAAAAATATTTTTTAAAGATAGAAAGGAGTAAGGCGTGATTGTACATTTAATATGCAGGGACAGGGAGAAAAGCTAGAAT
>NW_005871521.1:99745-103542 GCF_000147115.1 Myotis lucifugus
GGTTAAAGGTAGAACCAGGGCTGCCGTTTGAAATCGAGGACAGAAGTGGGAGCTGGGTGTATGTGACACCGTGCTAATCTACAGAGACAACCGTCACCCCTGTGTCTGTCACCAGCTAACCCTGAGGACGTGGGACCCCCTTGGGAATAATTCTCAGAGTAAACAGCTAATTTCAAATCATAGGTAGGGAGCGTGCGTCCTCAACCAGTAGAAAACATGAGAAACAAGCAAATGACATACACCCTCTGAACATAAAGTCTTTGATCTACTCATGACATCTTTTAAATTCATTAGTCATCAGCTTTGGGCCCCAGGAATGTAGGTGCCTGTCGAGAAGGGCTGGGGGTGGCTAACTGGGCTCACATTTATAAACAGAGCCTTGCTGGGCTCCCATGCAAGCTGGCTTCAGGGAGAAGCCTTCACGCTGAGCCAGTGCTTATAGAGGAGCTCCTGGAATCACATTTCAACCAATAAGACGGAGACTTCCCCCCAGCTATAGCCTCGGCATTCTCGCTGGCCTATCAGAGCAGCTCCATTCCAACCAATCAGAACAAAATGTCTTTGGGCCAATCAAACTGTGAGGATTTGGAATGCTCATTTGCATGAGGATGGACCTATGGCAGTGATGGCGAACCTATGACACGTGTGTCAGAGGTGACACTTGAACTCATTTTTTTGGTTGATTTTTCTTTGTTAAATGGCATTTAAATATATAAAATAAATATCAAAAATATAAGTCTTTGTTTTACTATGGTTGCAAATATCAAAAAATTTCTACATGTGACACGGCACCAGAGTTAAGTTAGGGTTTTTCAAAATGCTGACACGCCGAGCTCAAAAGGTTCGCCATCACTGACCCATGGGGACCTGGGACTGGGACTTCTCTCTCTATAAGTCAGCTCTCCTCTGGCCCACAGAGCACACTTTCCCTTTCTTTTCTTCTTCTTTTTGTTAATCTTCACCCACGGATATTTTTCCCATTGATTTTTAGAGAGAGTGGAAGGGAGGGGGAGAGACAGAGAGAGAAACATCAATGTGAGAGAGACACATCCATTGGTTGCCTCCGCACATGCCCCAACCAGGGCCAGGGACTGAGCTTGCAACCGAGATACGTGCCCATGACTGGAATGAAACCTGGGACCCTTCAGTCCGCAGGCTGCTGCTCTATCCACTGAGCCACACCGGCTAGAGCCACACTTTCCGTTTTCCCTGAAGCTTTCTTTTCCCAGCTGGAGCTGAAACGGGATCACAGCTCACCAGACGAGGGTGGAGCCCAGTGGAGCCTCGGCCGTGCTGAGCCACCATTGTGAACACGGGGGAGCGTTTCCACAGCTGGGCTGTATCACAACGCAGTTGTTTGCAATGAATACAGTCTCCTCCTTCACTGCCTTGAGTGGGCGCCAATGGCCGTCGAACGAAGTGGCCTCTGTGTTGCTTCATTTTCTTCTCTTAAGAGGGCCTGCAATCTGTTGCCCAATCCAGTGGCGTTTGCCTTCAGCTCCTTCCTGGATTGCAGCCCCAAGCTCCCTCTCTGACTCTAACCCCCTGTCATCCACAGCCTCAAGCGCTGACACCCATCTCTAGGCTTCTGGGCCCTGGCACTGCCCGTTCCAACTGCCAGGAACTCCAAATGCAGCCCCTGTTCCAGCATCGGTGCCCCCCTGCCCACAGCACGGGCGCTAACCCAGCGTGCACCTCAGATGCCCCCACCCACCTCTGTCTCATATCAGAGCCTGCTCGGAAGCTGCCACTGGTGCTGGGATGCTCTCAGCCCTCCTGAATTCTCGCCCTTGGTACTCAGACAGCTTCTGAGACTCCTGCTGGTCCACGGAATTCTCCTCCACGTCGCTGGTCCCGAGTAGAGCCTGGGGCGGCCTGGCTGAAGCCCTGGGAACGTGGGACATTCCTAAGTCTCAGTACCCTCCCACCGGCATGGGATGCTCAGACCAACCATCAGAGGGTCGTCATGCGAATTAAATAAGATGATCCATGAAATGCTCCTAGCACAGAGCCGGGCACAAAGTAAGGACTCCCTTAAGATTAAACCATCATTATTATCTAAGTGTACAGTTTCCATGATTCTTATTCTTATTATTTGTAAATCCTCACCCCAGGATATTTTTTCCCAGTGATTTTTAGAGAGTTGAAAGGTGGGGGAGAGACAGAGAGAAACATCGATGTGAGAGAGACACATCGATTGGTTGCCTCCCGCACGTGCCCTAACCAGGGATGGGGATCAAGCCTACAGCCGAGGTACGTGCCCGTGACCGGAATCGAACCCAGGACCCTCAGTCCGAGGGCGGACGCTCTATCCACTGAGCCAAACCGGCTAGGGCTGATTCTTACTATTTCAACATTTACTAAGAATCCACCATGGGTCAGACACTGGATTAGGAATTCGAAATACCATGACCACTCAGACACAATTCCTTTTGGGAGCAGCTCACAATCCATCAAGGAAGACAGACAGCAGTAACACAATGGGATGTTAACTATGTCCTAACATAGTTAACACTGGTACCAATTGCAGCCCGGCCAGCGTGGCTCAGTGGTTGAGCATCGACCCATGAACCAGGAGGTCACGGTTTGATTCCCAATCAGGGCACGTGCCTCGGTTGTGGGCTCGATCCCCAGTAGGGGGTATGCAGGAGGCGGCCGATCCATGAATCTCTCTCATCATTGACGTTTCTATCTCTCTCTCACCCTCTTTTCCTCTCTGAAATCAATAAAAACATATTTAAAACAAAACAAACAAAACAATTGCACACGCTAGTGGCCTCACAATCGATGCGGGGAAATGAGACGGACAGGAGTTAGATGATGTCCCGCTTTCCAGCCATTAGTGGTAGAGCCAGGATTCGAATCCAGCGAATCTGAAACCAGAGCTGACACTCCTTCTGCCGCCCGCTCCCACCTTTCCGCAGACGCGTCTCCCTCCACAAGATGTGTCTGCCCAGCTGTTGATACGTAATGTTCATGCTCTATTTACATATGCTCCCGTCCCCTCATTTCATCAGAATCGTCTTGCTGAAGGACGCCCAGGGTGTACTGTAAACTCCGTCATTTCCTATTTATAGGCCGGCTCTCGCTGCACACGGCCCGCTGCTCGGGGACGTGACATCCATGCTGTGCCTCCTGCTAGGACAATGTGGGCTGGGTGCCAGGCCCTCCTTTGGAAGTCATCATTCCAAATACACGGCCCGGCCGGCGGGGCTCAGTGGTTGAGCGTTGACCGATGAACCAGGAGGTCACGGTTCGATTCCCGGTCAGGGCACATGCCCGGGTTGCAGGCTGGATCCCCAGTAGGGGGCGTGTAGGAGGCAGCCGATCAGTGATTCTCTCTCCTCATTGATGTTTCCATCTCTCTCTCCCTCTCCCTTCCTCTCTGAAACCGATAAAACTATATTTAAAACACACACACACACACACACACAAACACATGTAGTGTGCAATCATAATCTTCACTGTAGAATAATTAACTTTATACTCTGCTCTGGTTACTTCCTTGGTGTACATAATAATTAGACAGTTTCCTCTAGCTGTTTCGTGTGGGTGTGTGTTTTTATTTGTAGCTGTAACTAAAGACAGACAGGAGCAGAGCAAGGACGAAGGCCTGGGTGCAGAAGGTCACCATGTCAGACAGCACAGACAAAACTGGTAGAACAAAGACCCGGCCTCAGGAGACCTCTCCTACCCTCGCACGGCCTGGTCATGTGCGTGAGTCCCTCTCACATATCACGTCAACTGCTTCTGTGATTTGGACCATCCGTCGATCTTTCCTCCCCTTGCTTGGTCCT
>NW_005871521.1:103685-112053 GCF_000147115.1 Myotis lucifugus
CCTTAAAGCATGAGACATCTCGGAGATAACATTCTGGGGCCTCAAGTTGGGGTCTCAGCTCCCAGCCCCAGAAAAGCCAATAAAACCCAGAAAGTGATGTTCTTCGCGGGACGCCAGGACCGGGCTATGTGACTAAATGGCCCCCTGGGGAGAAACACACCTGGGGAGCAGGATGCTATTCTGTTGAAGACCCTCCCCTTGGGGCCCTCCCCCTAAAATTTTCAGTCCCTTTAAAGCCCTGAGGAACAGAGGACCCAGCGGGTTTTGCCTCTCAGGTGCTCCCCACCCCGCCTTTCCCCTCTCCCCCTCTCCTCCCAGGCATGGTACTTACCTTCACCTTCCTCTCTCCTATGGCCCAAGGGCCCTTCTTCCGCCTCTAATTTTTTCCTGAGCCCATTTCTTCCACGGATCACTTCTTCTAACTGTGACTTCAGAGAGAGAGAGAGAGAGAGAGAGAGAGAGAGAGAGAGAGAGAGAGAGAGAAACATCAGTGATGAGAGAGAATCCTTGATCCGCTGCCTCCTGCACGACCCCACTGGGGATCGAGCCTGCAGCCCGGGCATGTGCCCTGACCGGGAATGGAACCCTGACCTCCTGGTTCCTAGGTCAACGCTCAACCACTGAGCCACACCGGCTGGGCCCACAATTCCACTAACGCTCCAGTTTTGTTCTGTTTAAATTAAACCTTGTGCTTTTGAGACCTGTGCTCCCGTTGACTGCTGTCATCCAGGCGAGGCAGAAAGGCAACATTTAGGAAGCAGTTGAAATCTGTAAGAAGCCAATGCAACTCTTCTGTTTGGTTTATCCAGACAAAAGTCCAGGCCCTTGAGTGGGGAAAACAGCTCAGCGGGCCAGTTCCCTGAAGGAGACAGACGTCTGTTCTAATCTCGCCGTCCTGCGAGGTTCGGCCACTGACCGCCTAGGCCCCAGATGATTCCTTTATCAACCAGATGTCAGGTAGAGCTCGTCGTGTGAGCGTTTCAATCCCAAAGGAATTCCTGTAATTCGTGAATAAGACGATCGCTATTTTAAACAGCCCGTGGTTGGTCAATCATTATCTCAGATACGGATAACAAATTCAATAACAACTTACCATGAGAATCAAGCAGGATCCGGGCGCTCCACGTATTGTATTTCCAAAGGAGATCTGGGTCCAAGGTACTTGGGGGAAGCGCGGTGATGTCTAGCTGTGTGTTTGGTTTGGAAGTTGCCGGAGTTCTCAGGATAAAATTTAACCCTTCTGTTTCTACATCCTGTTTCCCTCTGCGCCTCTCGCCGGCTTGTTATTCTCAGGCCTCCACCCTAAGCTGCCTGGGTGGGTGCCACCGGCCTTCTGCGGTTGTTTTAAAATTTTATCTTGATTTAGGTAATTTTTAGACGTGCGTGAAAGTTGCAAGAGTGATACAAAAATTCTCACATACCCTGCCCCAGATTTCCTCAGATGTTAACATTTTACCATGTTCGCTTTCTTTCTCTCTGACTCTCCTCTCTCTCTCTCTCTCTCTCTCTCTCTCTCTCTCTCTCTACACCAGCGGTTCTCAACCCTTTGGTGGTCGAACGACCCTTTCACAGGGGTCGCCTAAGACCCTCCTGCATATCAGATATTTACATGACGATTCATAACAGTAGCAACATGACAGTGATGAAGTAGCAACGAAAATAATTTTATGGTTGGGTCACAACATGAGGAGCTGTATTTAAAGGGCCAGCATGTGCTCTACATACACATGCACACACAGGCACATGCACACACGCACATGCACACATGCATGCCACCCGCTCTTTAGCGTGTCCTTGCTGTTACAGAGCAATGGAAGGACATCTCCTGTCAACAGTGGGTTTCCTTCTTCGCTTTGGAAGTAAAGCTGACGTCTCCACATGGCCAGGCAGCCTCTACAGCTTCCAGAAACTCCAGCAGGGACAAGAGCACACCCAGCTGTTTCCAGAACCTCGGTTCCCAGCCCAGGGCTGATTCCCAAGCCTCGATTCCCTTCAAACTGTGCGGACCTAATGTCCTCCGGTCCAGATGGAAGACCTCAAACAATCACCCACCCAGCCGTGTGCTCAGTGGTTGATGCCGCTGCTGCTTCTTTTTTTAAAATATATTTTTATGGATTGCAGAGAGGAAGGGAGAGGGAGAGAGAGAGAGAAACATCAATGATGAGAGAGAATCACCTATTGCCCCACACTGGGGATGGAGCCCACAAACCGGGCATGTGCCCTGACCGGGAATCGAACCGGTGACCTCTTGGTTCCTGGGCCCAACGTTCAACCACTGAGCTACACCTGGCTGGGCTCATCATTGATGTTTCTATCTCTCTCTCCCTCTCCCTTCTTCTCTGAAATAAATAAAAATATTTTTTTTAAAAAAAAATAAAATAGCCCTAATGGGTTTGGCTCAGTGGATAGAGTGTCAGCCTGCAGACTGAAGGGTCCCAGGTGCGATTCCAGTCAGGGGCATGTACCTTGGTTGTGGGCACATCCCCAGTGGGGGGTGTGCAGGAGGCAGCTGATCGATGTTTCTCTCTCATCGATGTTTCTAACTCTCTATCCCTCTCCCTTCCTCTCTGTAAAAAAAAAAAATCAATAAAAATATGTTTTTTAAAAAATAAAACAATCACCCACCCACTCATTTCGGCCCAAATATGGTGCGACAGCGTGGCCCGGGACACAGGCCCCGGCTGTCAAGGGAAGGTTTACGGACGTCAGCACTTCTCTGCTCCCAGGAACAGAACGGGAGCCCTAAATATTTACAGAGGCGGAGACGGTGCCCGGCTCGCAGGGATTTCTGGGTGACTCAGCAGGGATTTTTTCCTTCTAGGTTTACACTGAAGCTATAGTATGGCCAAACAAATGATGAAAAATGAGAAATGTGTTCAACGGGCTGTTTGGACAACAGCAGAGCTGGCTCATCTGGCCCATCTGGGGGCATTTTTAGTCCCATCTGTTCATCTCAGCATCACATCCATCCTTTATTCTGTCTTATAATAGTCGGGCTTGTATGGGCATCTCTCCTGCTTCCCTGAGGCTGAGTGAGTAACCGTGCCTGAAAAGTATATATATTTTCTTTTAATTGTATTTTAAATTAACGTGACCACTCTCCATTGTGTTTATGTTTCACTAAAATATTTAGACTTAAAAAAAAAAAAACACCTCCCTTTTCCAAATTGTAAAAATAATGCACGACTGTTATACAAAATGCAAACATTCAGAAATGCATGAAGCAAAAAGGGAAACTTGTCCCCTCCCTTCCCTAAATCCCACACCGCAGAGTTAATTTGGAACCTGTACTGGGAACAGAGTCGGGAGTCAGATGGCCTGGGTGCCCGTCCCACCTCTGCCACTCTTCTCGGACCCTGGGCAGGGTATTGACGTCCTCATGCCTCAGTCTTGTCATCTGCAAAACGGGACAATAATGCTACCGTCAAGGGATGGTCGTTGGTGCCAATTCAACGCCAACAGGAATCCCATTCGGGGTGCAGGGAAGAAGGAAACTATAAATAGTGCAAAACAACTCAATTCTGCCCAGCCCAGGTGGCTCAGCGGTTGAGCGTCAGCCTAGGAACCAGGAGGTCACGGTTCGATTCCAGGTCAGGGCACATGCCTGGGTTGTGGGTTCGATCCCCAGTGTGGGCCATGCAGGAGGCAGCTGATCAATGATTCTCTCATCATTGATGTTTCTACCTCTCTCTCTCTCTCTCTCTGAATCAATAAAAACATATTTAAAAAACAAAACAAAAAACCAGCTCAATTCTGATCCAGCACAGCTGTGAGGCAGCCCTCGGCCAGGCCCCTCTCTGCATAGACAGCTCTGCTCTTCTTGGCTCCTCCTTGGTCTGCTCAGCCTGGGAAACAGTCCTCCCTCTTTGGTGGAAAGGGAAAGTGCGCCTCCCCCGGGAGCTGGGAGAGGGAGAGGAAGAGAGAGAGAGAGAGAGAGAGAGAGAGAGAGAGAGAGATCCCTGCCCCTGGTTCCTGTTAGTCTGTTGTCATGCAAATGAGGACTTCATATCTTCAAAGTTTGATTGGTTCAACAGGCACTTTCCTGGTCAGAACGGAGCTGCTCTGATTGGTCGGTGAAGATGTTGCGGGGGCAGCTCCTATTGGCTGGGGAAAGAAAGCCTTGGTCCTATTGGTTGGAATAGGATGCCAGGAGCTCCTTTATAAGGGCTGCTCAGATGCAGAATCACAGCAGGCTTCTCCCTGAGGTGCAGAATCCGTGCAGGCTTCTCCCTGAGGTGCAGAATCCGTGCAGGCTTCTCCCTGAGGTGCAGTATGCGTGAGAGGCCCCCGTAGAAATGGCCGCTAGGGTCCGTTTTTTAAACTTTGAGTCCACTTAGTCACCCTTTTCAGTAGGTGCCTTCTTTCTCAGGGTCCACAGCAACCACCTCACAGGGTTAAATGAAGATTAAATGAGCTGCATGGCTGGTGTGGCTCAGTGGTTGAGCGGCGACCTAGGAACCAGGAGGTCACGGTTCGATTCCCACATCCAGGTTCTGGGCTCAATTTCCCAGTGTGGGATGTGCAGGAGGCAGCCGATCCATGAGTCTCTCTCATCATTGATGTTTCTCTCTCACTCTCCCTTCCTCTCTGAAATCAGTAAATATATATAATAAAAAAATAGATTAAATGAGCTATTACATGTCAAGCGCCTAGAGCAGTACTTGAGTTATAATAAGCACTCTGTGTGTGTTAATTATTGTTACTCATCTGTTACTCGGGAATATTATAAACACATATCTTATTAATTAGGATAAAGGATTAACTACTGTAACAGAAACCCCAAACTACAGTAGCTCAGATAACATAGACGTTTCTCTCTTTTTCTGGAAGCGGTTGGAGGAGTGGGGCAGGCAGGGAGTTGCCTGTGTTCGGACGGGCGCGACGTTTTGTCCCCTAAGAGGGTCCCTGTCAGCATCACAGCTTCTCTCTGGGGTCCGCCCGCAGGAAGGGGACGGAGGAAGCGAGTGACAACTCTCTTGCTTTCGGAGGAAGTGGCCACTTCTGCTCACATCCTGTTGGCCAGATTTTAGACCTTCTGTCAAGCCTGGCTCAGGGAAGGCTCTGCCTGCAGCCGAGGTGACCCCCTAACCCGTGTCCCAGCTAGCACGGGTGGGGGTGGGGAGACCAGCCAAGCTGTGGGGGTGCAGCCTGAGGGTGCCAGCAGCGGGCCTCCCCTTTCTTTTTCCACTTGGCTGTGGTTTCCTGATTTTAGAAGCTGCCGGAGGAAGTTCCCTCTCCGGAGACAGGGCTGTGCTGGCCTCGCACGCAGAATGGCCTTGCAGCTGCTCCAGGCCCATAGCCCGGCCTCCCTTTGCTCCTCCTGCTGTCTCTTCCCTCATCTTTGCAGATTCCACGGGTATTAGTTAAAATTCAGCCCTAGCCGGCTTGGCTCAGTGGACAGAGGGCCGGCCTGTGGACAGAAGAGTCTGGATTCAATTCCCTTCGAGGTCACGTACCTGGGCCCTGGTTGGGGGCATGCGGGAGGCAACCAATTGATGTGTCACATTGATGTTTCTCTCTCTCTCTCTCTGTCTGTCTCTCCCTCTCCCTTCCGCTCTCTCTAAAAATCAATGGAAGAAATATCATTGGGTGGAAAAAAAATTCAATCTGATAGCGATTTGATCAATGTTTTAGGAGGGAAGTAATTAATATTCACTAATGTCTTATTACATTTATGTTTCACATTTCTTCTTATAGGAGATGTTCAAATTGACCACGTGTCAGAAAACAGAATAGAAAATTTCCAGTTTTGCCCTAGCCCATTTGGCTCCGTGGATAGAGCCTGGGCCGGTGGACTGAAGGGTCCCGGGTTCGATTCCGGGTCAAGGGCACGTATCTCGGTTACAGGCTCAGTCCCCGGCCCTGGTCAGGGGCAGGGGCAGGAGGCAACAATTAATGTGTCTCTCTCACATCAATGTTTCTCTCTCTGTCTCTCCCTCTCCCTTCCACTCTCTCCCAAAAATCCATGGAAAAGTATCCCTGGGTGAGGATTCACAAAACAAACCAAAATTCATACGTGGTTTGTAAAAACAGCTTCGGCAGAGGGCGCCAAAGCCTGTCCTTTCTCCACCTTCCTCCTGGCTCTTCGCCCTCAGGAAAAAGATTTCTTTATCCCCGGAGAACAGCCCGAGCTGAGACCCACAGCAGGAAATCCGCAGTAAGATGTTCAGGGGGAGAAAGTCCCAAGAGTTGGAGCCTTGGCTGGTAGAACTGGCCACTTCCAGGTTTCCAAATTGTTTATGGATTTTGTGCCAGTTCCGTTTCTTTTTTTAACATATATTTTTATTGATTTCAGAGACTAAGGGAGGAAGAGAGAGAAACATCCATGATGAGAGAGAATCATGGATCGGCTGCTTCCTGCACCCCCCACACTGGGGATGGAGCCCATAACCCAGGCATGTGCCCTGACCGGGAATCTAACTGTGACCTCCTGGTTCATAGGTCGACGCTCAACCACTGAGCCACGCTGGCCAGGCTTAACCTTCCCTATTTACAATCCTACATGTCGCTTTTACGGTTTAATCTAGAAATAAACCCTTTCAAAACAAAAAGGGACATGAAATGTCAGTGAAAATTTAACAAAAGGGAAAGGAAATGTACATTAAAAATGAAAATTGAACAATAATTATAAGCAGCAACAAAAGCAAAAAAAAAAAGAAAAACCACAAAAATATTCACAGCACAATGTTCTGAGGTTTTAACAGTAGGAAACCGACTCACACTCACCCATTCTCTCCTTTGTCTGTCACCTGAGAGAGGCAGGACTGATCCTACAGGGATCGCAAGAGAGGGTTGTAGGCTGAGAAGTGAGTTGTTTGAGATGGTGAGACCCCTGGATGAGGCCTGGTCCATCCACGGGCAGCGGAAGGGAGGGGATGGGGGAAGCAGGGGGGGGACTTCCTCTCAAACCCACAGGGCTTCCTCAGTGGTTGTCTGTGGTTCCCACAAAACCCACCTATCATTTAGTCAAGCCTGTTAATTAGGGGGCACAGATCTGGACGGCTGTCTCCCCCCCCCCCCCCCGCCCCCCGAGCTGGCTGTGAGCCAGGAGGCTGAGCCCGTGGCTGCCACAGCCCCGGGACCTCAGCCCTGCGGCCCTGGGCCCGGTGCCTCCATTCCTGCGTCGACCTCACTCCGTTTAACACTCAGAGCCACACAAGGGGGAGAACGCATAAGGTGTAATTTCTAGATTAGGAAACGGAGGGTCAATGGGAAACAGAACTGGCCTGTGTCACCGGCTGTGGATTCAGAGCCACGCTCCGGGTACCCAGGTCACGCACCGCGAGGCCCTGCACGCCAGGCCTCTGGGTCCAGCATCGCTGAGGCAGCTACCGCCAGATCCGTCCACCTTCCGTCTCTCACTCTGTGATTGTTTCACGGGTTACTTTCCTTTAAAAAAAATTTTTTTTTTATTGATTTCAGAGAGGAAGGGAGAGGGAGAGAGAGCGAAACATCAATGATGAGAGAGAATCACGGATCTGCTGCCTCCTGCACGCCCCCCTCCCCCCACTGGGGATCAAGCCCACAACCTGGGAATGTGCCCTGACCGGGAATCGAACCGTGACCTCCTGGTTTATAAGTCAAGGCTCAACCACTGAGCCACACCACTCGAGCGAGAGTATCCTTGTGTTATTTATTAATTATTGTATTCAAAAGTGGACAGCTCTGTAAACCTACTCTTGCCCCATCCTGTCGATTGGAGTTCTAAGCCACCTCTTTGAATGTTTCTCTCCCATGTGCACATGAGATAGACATGTTAATAAACCTGGGTTTTTCTGGCCTTGTTAATCTGTCTTTCATTACTGAGCGCCATCTGAGAATCTGGTGAGTAGAAGAACATTTCTTTCCTGCCCTAAACTCTGCCCTGATTGGACATTTTTTCCGTGAACAACTTGGTTGAGAAGTGAATCGTTGGCGATGGGAGACGTTGGAGAAAAGAGTTCTGACCCTATTGTACATCGATGGAGAATGCGCAGGAATTCACGAAACAATGTGTGTAAAAGGTCTTATTCTAACACCTTGCAAAGGGTGGTTGGCTGGTTTGCTTGTCTGGTTTCCCTCGAGCCTTCTCACCGCACCAACCCCGTCCTGACCTCAGGATGGTCCCAAACCTGCTCGCTCTCCCTCCTGGCAGCCCGTGCGGCCTGTGAGGTCAGAGCCTCTCTCTTCACTTTACCAAACCCTTCTTTTTCTGCCCACACCCCTAGTTCCCGCTTGTCTCCAGAGACCTCCTCCCCACCCCCACCCCAAACTCTACTTCCTCCTCTTTCCCTCTTGGTCCTGTGATGTTCAGCCCTGGAGCCGACTCACATGTCTGCTAAGTGGCTGCTCGTCTCAGGGCCACGTGCCTCTGAGTCGCTTTGTCACA
>NW_005871521.1:112153-117549 GCF_000147115.1 Myotis lucifugus
CCTGACGAGCTCAGGGAAGGCCTGTGTGGGGGCCTTACAAACTCAGAGACCTCAAGTCACCATAAAGGATGGTCTGAAATGAAAACTTTAAAAAATATATATATTTGTATTGATTTTCAGAGAGGAAGGGAGAGGGAGAGAGAGAGAGAAACATCAGTGATGAGAGAGAATCATGGATCGGCTGCCTCCTGCATGCCCCCACACTGGGGATCGAGCCCCGCAACCCGGGCATGTGCCCCGACCGGGAATCGAACCGTGACCTCCTGGTTCATAGGTCGACGTTCAACCACTGAGCCACGCCGGCCGGGCTCATGCTTCCCTTTCTGAACACAAACCGGTCACTGTGCACACAGAGGGGCAAGGCCAAGGAGGCCCTGGGCGCGCTGGGCCCATGCATGGCATCTTCTGAGGCCGGCCTTTGTCTGCTCTTCAACAGCCTGGTCCTGAACCAGGAGGGTGACTGAAAACTCCATCCACCACCGGGACAGCCCCACACACCGGCCAACACGCGTCCACAATTCAGAGACGATTTAAGATGGATCCCTGCGTGAGGCGGCGTGAGGTCCCCCCAAAACTGCGCATCAGAAGGGACAGAGAAGTTGCCTGAAGTCCCCCAGCTGACAGCAGCCCTAAAAGCCAGCAGGACTAACAGTAACCAGTTATGTGATGCTGAAACTCTCCAGAACTTCAATAATAGAAACTGTACTTAGCCGATCGTGCCAGAGGGAGAAAAAAAAGACCTTTCTATTCTCTCTACAGAAAATTCTGTTGCAGACTCATGCTCATACGAAGACTGTGCAGCCAGCAAATGCAGGGGGAGGGACTTCAGAGATGCCCGGACCCTTAACAAGTAAAAACGTTGCATGATTCTTCTGGATTTTGCAATTTGTTCTTCTATATAAATATTCACCGTCGTACCCAACTTTGTATTTGCAGTGTTTTTGTTTTTTTTCCTTTTGTCAAAGAGGGTCTCTAACTTTGACTCTGAATTGGAAGCTCTTGACTCAGGATGCATGGAATGCATAGGGAGATGGGCGCCCCCAACCCCTGTGCCCCACACGGTACAAGCAGGTCCTGCCGAGGATGTGCGTTCCTGAATTCCTTCGTAACACGGGATGGCCGGACGGTGCCCTTCTCCCAGGGGGATGTCGCAGGAGGTCCGTCTTGAGGTTTCTTGGAGAACTCTTGCCTTCCTGATACAGGAGTCGCTCTTTCTGTCTTCTCTCCATTTCTGCCTTGAATGCAAATGTGGCATCGAGGGCTGCAGCAGCCATGGTGCACTCACGGGGGAACAACTCGGAAGATTAAAGCCAATATATATGCTCAGGGTAGGAAAGCAGATTGAAATAGCCGGGGTCCCGGACAGATTTGTGTGTGTGTGTGTGTGTGTGTGTGTGTGTGTGTGTGTTGAATCCATGCTTGTAACAACTGACTTCTAGATAATGTAAAAAAACAAAAAACAAAAAAAAACCACACAAGCATTTATTTTTATTATTTTTTAAAATATATTTTTATTGATTTCAGAGAGGGAGGGAAAGAGACAGAAATATCGATAATGAGAGAGTATTACTGATTGGCTGCCTCCTGCACGCCCCACACTGGGGATCGAGCCCCCAACCCGGGCATGTGCCCTGACCGGGAATCAAACCGTGACCTCCTGGTTCATAGGTTGACGCTCAACCACTGAGCCATGCCGGCCAGGCACAGGCATTTATTTTTAAACTATATGCCAGGTTTTCTGTTCTTTGCAACTGTCTCCATTCCGAGCGAATACAGGCGGTTTCCAGTGTCCGGCTTTGTGTGGTCAGTGATGCAAACCAGCATGTCCAAGCCAGGGGTGGGAGAGGTGTCGTCAAACCAGTTCTGCAGCATATTTCCCCGTCACTCCTCTTTCCGAAATCCTGAAGATTTCACGAGCTACCTAACATGGCTTTTAATACATTCTTTTTCTGCTTAAATTCATCAAAGATTAAAAAAAACGGCCCTAACCGGTTTGGCTCAGTGGATAGAGCATCGGCCTGCGGACTGAAGGGTCCCGGGTTCGATTCCGGTCAAGGGCATGTACCTTGGTTGCGGGCACATCCCCAGTGGGGAGTGTGCAGGAGGCAGCTGATTGATGTTTCTAACTTTCTATCCCTCTCCCTTCCTCTCTGTAAAAAATCAATAAAATATATTTAAAAAAAACGGATTAGGTCATCAGGGTGGGTCCTAATCCAACATGACTGATGTCCTTATAAAAAGAAATTTTGGACACAGAGATGCAGACAGAGAGAACACTGTGACGATAAAGGCAGAGAGGGGGGATTAAAAAAAATTAGCCAATGTCTACTTCTGTTGCTTGCAATCTAGAATCCTGAGAAATTCAGAAATTGACACCAGGAGTGGTGGCAGGAACACACCCTCAAGGAATGGGGAGAATTTGAGATTGATGACCTGGTCTGGTTGGATCTAAGGACAACAAAAATTCAAGAGGCTTTAAGATAGTTCAGGACACAAGTCGCCGGGAACAGTGAAGGACCCGCTGAAGTTAAGGCAGCGAAAAACAGAGAAAGCGGCGTGAGACACCCAGAATCCGGAACTGTGGATGGAGGGGTAGATGACCTGGTTAGAAAGCTTCAAAAGTGAATGGCAGGGTCTTCAATCCTGGTTCCAGGGAGTCTGAAAACCAGGGACCTGCCGACTCTGAAGAGAACACCTTATCTTTTGCAACCACAACGAAACCAGAAGGTAGACCTGTGGGTTCCTGATTCACATCTGTTAGCAGCTTCACAACCTTCTCTCCTCCCACTGATAATCAGGGAAATGACTGGAAACAGTGAGCATCGGGAGACTCTGAATGGGCATACGATGGGACTGAGGACACATAAAGCACACAGCTTCCCTTCTCCCAGTGTAGGGACACTGTCCCTCACTTGCTTCAAGACCTATAATGCTTAGTGATTGAGCATCGGCCTATGAACCAGGAGGTCACGGTTCGATTCCCGGTCAGGGCACATTCCCCGGGTTGCGGGCTCCATCCCCAGTGTGGGGCGTGCAGGAGGCAGCCAGTCAATAATTCTCTTCGTTGTTGATGTTTCTGTCTCTTTCCCTCCCTCTCTGAAATCAATGAAAAATAGATTGAGAGAGAGATTACCTCCAAAGGGAGGGATGGGTTGTTGAACCTTACACCACTGACCACAGGAAAGAGAGATACGATGCTCAGAGGCCCTCTTTATGGAAGCAACATTCGTCACAGCCCAGGCCTCTGATGACAAACGACATTCCTTCAGGATGAGAAAACAGAAAGGTAGTTTGGGATGTCCAGGCAAGTACTGGAAAGACATTGGTGGCTTCTGTCCTAAGGAAACTTCTAAGTGGAGAGACTGACAATTATGCAGAGATGCTCTGTGAGTACACAGGTGGTGCACCCAGCCTCAGCCCGAGTGGGCGATGGGTGGCGTGGTCTGGGAAGGCTTCCCGGAGGAAGGGACCCTGTTGCAGATGAGGATTTGTTGCGTTTTGGGAGGCTGGTGTGGAGAGAGACGCGGCGGTAGACACGTTCCCTCGGAGCTGGTGCTCGAGGCTCTCCAGACGGTCCCTGAGGGTCTGCAGCGAGCGGCTGAGCTGCCCCACCAGGTGCCCGGGGTCCGGCGGGATGGGTTGTTGAACCTCACACCATTGACCACAGGAAAGAGAGATACGATGCTCAGAGGCCCTGGTATGAGAGGCAAGGTACTCACTCCAGTAGGGTGTACACAGGAGGCAGCTGATCCATGATTCTCTCTCATCATTGATGTTTCTCTCTCTCTCTCCCTCTCTCTTCCTCTCTGAAATCAGTAAAAATATTTTTTTTAATTAAAGAGAAAAGAAAGCTAGAAAAAGGATAGATTTCACTGGTGTAGTGAAAGTCCCTGACTAAAAATTTGGAGGAAATAGCCTCTGTACTGTTTTTAGTAGCTATTATATCAGAATGGATCTACACCAAAGCCTTCTTATTAGTCCTGCGTATCAGTGTATTTTCCAGTCCACGAATAAATGTGTATGATCTCTCCAAACACTACTTTTTAAAAAGATATAATATTGGCCCTAACCGGTTTGGCTTAGTGGATAGAGCATCGCCCTGCGGACTGAAAGGTCCCAGGTTCGATTCCGGTCAAGGGCATGTACCTAGGTTGCGGGCACATCCTCTGTAGGAGGTGTGCAGGAGGCAGCTGATTGATGTTTCTGACTCTCTATCCCTCTTCGTTCCTCTCTGTAAAAATCAATAAAATGTATTTTAAAAAAATAAAAAGATATATTTTTACTAGAGGCCTGGTGCACGAAATTCGTGCACTTGGGGGGGTCCCTCAGCCCAGCCTGTGTCCTCTCGCAGTCCAGGAGCCTTCGGGGGATGTCCGACTGCTGCGGAGGTGGGAGAGGCTTCCACCACCACTGCTGCACTTGTCAGCCGTGAGCTCAGCTTCTGGCTGAGCGGCACTCCCCCTGTGGGAGCACACTGACCATCAGGGGGCAGCTCCTGCGTTGAGTGTCTGCCCCCTGGTGGTCAGTGCGCGTCATAGCGACTGGTCGTTACACCATTTGGTCGATTTGCTTATTAGCCTTTTATTATATAGGGTTGGGAACTGGAGGAGGAGCATTAGGAGCTAAGTGTGGCCGTGGCCGTGGTGATTGCGATGGCCGGCTGGTTGGCGTGTGGCCTGGACGAGGACAGAGATGACCTGGTCGTACAGCAGCCATCAGGAAGAGGGAGTGCAGGGGAGCCCGGGTGCCTTCGTCACTTTGGGGCAAGAAGAGGAAGAGGAGAGGAAGGGAGAGGGAGAGAGATACATCTATGATGAGAGAGAATCATGGATCGGCTGCCTCCTGCACGCCCCCTACTGGGATCGAGCCCGCAACCCAGGCGTGTGCCCTGACTAGGAATTAAACCTGTGACCTCCTGGTTCATAGGTCGACACTCAACCCCTGAGTCACGCTGAGCCGGCCAGAGCCATGCTTGGTCACCGTGGGCTGTCACAGGCCCCCAGGCCCGCAGGTTTGCGTAACTTCTGCAATCTGTCAGGAGGAAGTGCGCACAGAGGAACCACGGGAGAAAATAGCAGATGTGTCAGGCGTGCCTAGCCCTTGGGCTCTGGAGGTTCCCTTTATGCTCGAGAAAGCGCCTGTGTCACAGCTGAGCAGTGTGTGCCCTGGGAATCGTGGTTTGAGAACACACACGCGATGACTGGCAGCAGCAGGGGCGGCACGCACTGTCCCCAGGTGCCCGTCCACCTCATCCTCACAAAATCCCACCCGGACTGTTACTCATCTCCTTTTCCAGCTGGTTTGGCTCCGTGGATAGAGCATCGACCTGCAGACTGAAGGGTCCTGGGTTCGATTCCCAGTCAAAGGGCAGGTGCCTCGGTTGCAGGCTTGATCCC
>NW_005871521.1:119524-120793 GCF_000147115.1 Myotis lucifugus
TCATCATAATGTTTCTCTCTCCCTCCCCTCTCCTCTCTGAAATCAATAAAAATATATTTAAAAGAAACATCTAACAAAAAAGCCCTAGTTGGTTTGGCTCAGTGGATAGAACATCAACCTGTGGACCAAAGGGTTCGAGTCCAGTCCAGGGCAGGTACCTCTGCCCTAACTGGTTTGGCTCAGTGGATAGAGCGTCGGCCTGCGGACTGAAGGGTCCCAGGTTTGATTCCGGTCAAGGGCATGTACCTGGGTTGTGGGCACATCCCCAGTAGGGGGTGTGCAGGAGGCAGCTGATCGATGTTTCTCTCTCATGGATGTTCCTAACTCTCTATCCCTCTCCCTTCCTCTCTGTAAAAAAAAAAAAAATCAATAAATATATTAAAAAAAAAAAAAAAGGGCAGGTACCTCGGTTGCAGGCTCCTCCCCTGCCTGGGCCCTGGTCGGGGGCATGTGCAAGAGGCAACCAATCGATGTGTTTCTCCCACATCCATGTTTCTCTCTGTCTCTCCCTCTCCCTTCCTCTCTAAAAATCAGTGGGAAAGTATCCTCGGGGGAGGATTAAAACACACACAGACAGAAGTGTTGGTTAACGTTGGCACGTCCTGCTCCACCATAAAAATACCAGTGTTCTTTCAGATTGGCCCAGACCGGGCAGCTGTGGTGCCCTAACCTCTCCCCCTCCCAGGCTGCCCCTGTACCTGGCCTCGCTGCTCATCAGCCTGGTGTTCCTGCTGGTGAACCTCACCTGCGCGGTGCTGGTGAAGACGGGGACCTGGGAGAGGAAGGCCATCGTCTCCGTGCGCGTGGCCATCAACGACACCCTCTTCGTGCTGTGCGCCGTCTCCCTCTCCGTCTGCCTCTACAAGATCTCTAAGATGTCCTTGGCCAACATCTACTTGGAGTCCAAGGTGAGGGTGCAGACAGGCCCAAGAGCCGTCCTTCTTCCGGGTCTAAAAATAGTGGCCCGGTCCGTGCTCTTCACACCTGACCTGCCAATGATTAGCCACACACGGCGGCGGCCCAGACGGGGAGGGATGGAGGCCACTGAACTTGGTGTGCAAGACGTGTTCAGTGTGGGGGGCTCGGGGCAGCGGGGCGTGCAGGATGGACTCTCTGGCCTGGAGGTGCCATGGTTGTAACCACTGTTTTACTTCATTTATTTTATTTTTAAAAATACCTTTTTATTGATTTCAGAGAGAGAGAGAAACATCATGATGAGAGAGATCATGGGTGGGCTGCCTCCTGCACGCCCCTCACTGGGGATCAAGC
>NW_005871521.1:121258-122599 GCF_000147115.1 Myotis lucifugus
TTTTTTTTTTTTCTTTTTTTCTTTTTCATATTTGTTGTTGAAAGTTTTACATAGATCCTCCTTTTTCCCCATTGACCTCTTCCAGCCCATTCCCACCCTCCCCCAGGCCCTCACCTCCCCATTGTCTGTGTCCACGGGTTATGCATATATGCATACAAGTTCATTGGTTGATTTCTTCACAACCACCCACCCTGCCTTCCCTCTGAGCTATCATGCTAAGCGAAATAAGTCTGTCAGAGAAAGCATCACACGATCTCACTCCCGTGTGGAATCTAAGGAACAAAATAAACTGATGAACAAAAACAGACCCAGAGACGTGGAAGCACAAAGAGATGGTCAACCAACCGCCTGCCTTTCTTGTTCTGGCAAATGGCCCAGGTTTTAACCTGCTGGAGGCACCTGCAGATCCACTCCCAGGCTTCGCAGCGTCTGTGTGCAGCTCACCGGAGCTTTTAGGAAGGGCTGTGGGACGCGAGGCCGGAGCAGGGTCCGCGGCCCGAGGGTGGAGGGCTCGGGGAGGAGGCTGGTGTCCGCGCCTGGAGTGGGCGCGCCCCTCACGGCTCCCGCGTTGCAGGGCTCCTCCGTGTGCCAGGTGACCGCCGTCGGCGTGACCGTCGTCCTGCTGTACGCCTCCCGCGCCTGCTACAACCTGTTCATCTTATCCTTTTCTCAGAGCAAGAACGTGCATTCCTTCGATTACGACTGGTACAACGTGTCCGACCAGGTCAGTGGGCGCGACGGGGCGTCCCCTGCGGCACCCCACGTAGCAGAGTGTGAAGGTCTTGGCTTTTGCTGCTTAAACAGCTGGGTGACCTTGAGAGTCGCCTGTGTGGGAACCGCATCCTCATCTGTAAAATGGGATCGTAGTACCTGCGAAACCAGTACACACACACACACACACACACACACACGCACACACACACACGCACATGCCCCCTTTCTCCTTACCGTTCAAGTGCTTCCGTAGAAATGGAAATGGTCTTACTGCTGGGTGAAATTTGCACAGGTAAAACCAGTTATATTTAGGTTTTGAAAATACATGAAATTACAAAGTTAGACTTTTTAAAAATATATTTTATTGATATTTTTTTTACAGAGAGGAAGGGAAAGGGATAGTTAGAAACATCGATGAGAGAGAAAACATCGATCAGCTGCCTCCTGCACATTCCCTACTGGGGATGTCCCCGCAACCAAGGTACATGCCCCTTGACCGGAATTGAACCTGGGACCCCTTGAGTCCGCAGGCCGACGCTCTATCCACTGAGCCAAACCGGTCAGGGCTAGACTTTTTTTTAATGGCGCACGAGTACCAATAGCGTTTGAGGAAATCTAGACGAAGGG
>NW_005871521.1:123375-153465 GCF_000147115.1 Myotis lucifugus
TTAGGTTTGCTGCCGCGGGAGAGAGAAGGAAAGATGGGCCCTTTGCAGCTGACTTGGGTGCATTGTCTGTCTGTCCTATTTCCTCGGCCCCTGGCTGCACCCCCTCCCTCCCTCCACAGGCGGATCTGAAGAACCAGCTGGGAGACGGGGGGTACGTGGTGTTCGGGGTGGTCCTCTTCGTGTGGGAGCTCTTGCCCACCTCCCTGGTCGTTTACTTCTTCCGCGTCCGAAACCCTGCCAAGGACCTGGTGAGTAGAGCAGCGGTTCTCAACCTGTGGGTCGCGACCCCTTTGGCGGTCGAACGACCCTTTCACAGGGGTCGCCTAAGACCACCCTGCATATCAGATATTTACATGACGATTCATAACAGTGGCAACATGACAGTGATGAAGTAGCAACGAAAATAATGTTATGGTTGGGGGTCACCACAACATGAGGAACTGTATTTAAAGGGCCAGAAGGTTGAGAACCACTGGAGTAGAGTAAACCGTTTGGTATTTGCAGGAAATAGCGCCCCATTCTAAGCACAGGCGGACCGCGAGCCTTTTTTCTCAGCTTGTCCATCGAAAGCCGCCTTCAGCCTGTTGTGATGTAGAACATCGCTGTAGTTCACGGAGCCTTTTGGACCCTTGATTCCCAAGGCCCCTGAAGGGAAGGCTCCCACGCGTGTTTAATGAGGCCAGCGTTGCCCTTATTCCAAAACCAGACAAAGAAACACCAGAAAGACCATCCCATAACAACTTTGTTTCAGACTCTGTTGGTTGACTTTTATGTTTTAATTTTTTTAAAAATATGTTTTTTACTGATTTTAGAAAGGAAGGGAGAGGGAGAGAGAGAGAGAGAGAAGCATCAGTGATGAGAGAGAATCATGGATCGGCTGCCTCCTGCACGCCCCACACTGGGGATCGAGCTTGCAACCCGGGCATGTGCCCTGACCGGGAATCGAACTGTGACCTCCTTATTGATTATACTAGTAGATTGACACTCAACCGCTGAGCCATGCTGGCCGGGCTAATGTCATTCTTTTGTGAATGCCCACATTATTATTATACAGGTTTATATCCAATTTGGGACCATCTCGCTTGGCTAATCTGGGCATTGGCTGGTTTCTCGTCTCGGGGTTCAGCCTGTGATACATCACGGTTGTAAGCAGAACTCTGAAAGACGTCCATGTGGTAAAAGGAAGAGAACCTCTTCAGAATAAAAGCAGGAGAAACGCTCTGCAGCAGAATGGGGGGGCCTCTGCCCGGAAGAGAAGAACCCCTCCTGTCTCCTGCAGGAGGCCTGCTTCCCCTTTCTTTGCCCGCGGGCCTCGTGTCCGAGGCATGCTGACCAGTCACTGTCTTTCCAGACCAGTCCGGGCTTGGTCCCCAGCCACGGGTTCAGCCCCAGGTCCTACTTCTTCGACAACCCTCGCAGATACGACAGCGACGACGACCTCGCCTGGAACGTCGCCCCTCAGGGACTTCACGGAAGGTGAGCCTCGCTCAGGCTGGGGAAAGAGTCTGTTGGACTGATTCTTAAAGGCTCGTTAGCTTTTTTAAAAAATATATTTTTATTGATTAAAGAGAGGAAGGGAGAGGGAGAGAGAGAGAAACATCAATGAGGAGAGAATCATGGATCAGCTGCCTCCTGCACGCCCCCCACTGGGGATCGAGCCCGCAACCCGGGCATGTGCCCTGACACGGAATCAAACCGTGACCTCCTGGTTCATAGATCGACGCTCAACCACTGAGCCACGCCGATTAAGGACTAAGCAGTTTGTAGGTAGGAACTCAAAAAAGCCCCATGAGGTAATCACAGATGATAAAACAGGCACAGACACGCAGGTAGCGAAGGATACTCACTCTGCGTTAGGATTCAGGTCTCTTGTTGCTAGGACATTGTGTTACCCACCGTGATGGGTTTGTGGCTCTAGAGTTGAGTAGACTGTGCGTGGACCTCTCGCCGCTGCCCGGAGCACTGGCTTGTGGAACAATGGGCTTCAAGAAGCCGCCTTAGCCCTAGCCGGTTTGGCTCAGTGGATAGAGCCTTGGCCTGCGGAATGGAAGGTCCCAGGTTCGATTCCGCTCAAGGGCACATGCCTGGGTTGCAGGCTCGATCCCCAGTAGGGGGCGTGCAGGAGGCAGCCGATCCATGATTCTCTTCCATCATTGATGTTTCTCTCTCTCTCTCTCCCTCTCCCTTCCTCTCTGAAATCAATAAAAATATATTTTTTAAAAAAAGAAGCCGCCTTAAGAATCCTCGGAATTGTCGGTAGTTTACACAGAGTCATCGATAGTAAGGTCAGTGTTTCACGTCGCTGAAATACCCCTTTTTCTCTTGAAGTTTCGCTCCCGACTACTATGACTGGGGACAGCAGACAAACAGCTTCCTGGCACCAGCGGGGACTTTACCTCCGGACCTGGTAGTGGACCCTGGCAAGCCACGCCGTGGGTAGCACCAGCTAACAGCTCTATGGACCATTCCTCGGTTGAGAAGCTTGAGAAAAACGGACGCCACGAAAGCCGAATCTTTAGGGCACTTTTCCTCACGAAATAGGACTTGATTTTTTACAGGTTTCTCCTGGCTCCCTAGGGCTAAGCAATAATGTAGATCAACACAACCTGATTTTTAGTACTAAGAAGGGAGCCCTGGCCGCCTGTTTCCAGGGGTATAATTTAAACTTTAAAAATTCTGTACTTTTATAAAAATGTATTTTATATAACTTAAATAATAATGCTAAACTATACTAGGGGGTTTGGAGAAGGTTACTGTAATACAGGTTCTAGTTTGCACAGACATTGATGCATAATTCACTTTAAAAAGTATAGACGCCCCAGCCGGTTTGGCTCAAGGGATAGACCGTCGGCCTGCGGACCAAAGGGTCCCGGGTTCGATTCCGCTCAAGGGCACGTACCTCGGTTGCAGGCTCCTCCCTGGCCCGGGGGCCTGGTCCAGGCTCGTGCAGGAGGCAACCAATCGATGTGTTTCTTTCACATCTATGTTTCTATCTTTCCCTCTCTCTTCCACTCTCTCTAAAAATCAATGGGGGGAAAAATAAGAAAAGTATACCGTGTATGGTCTGAGGGTTCTTTAAGGCTTTTAGATGAACGGGTTTCTCAGATCCCTACCTTTCCAGGTCCCTTGGATTCTGAGCTCCGCGCTGGGCGACCCTCCTGACAGCGCCCGGGGTGAAAGGTAGAAGGTAGCAGAGTATCAACTGACCACCTAGAGGTCACGGGCTCCTTAGAGGTCGTTAAGGCCCAGGGAGTGGATTCCAAGAATCTCAGTATTGCCCCGGGTTTGGAATTCCGTCTCAGGAGGGCACTGTCTGCACCCAAAGGATCATGGGAAGAAGGTGGACAGAGTTGACTCCTCTGCTGGGGTCGGAGATGTGGCCTTGTTTTTCAGCCCAATGACGTGTGATATCCACTTATCACCTCGGACGGCAGCGAGAAGGCACCTTTCCCAGCCCACTGACCGCCCATGACATTGAAGGAGCAAGGAGAGGGTCCCAGAGGGGGTCAGTGATAAACACCCCGGCCCTGGGGGCCACAAGACTGGAACCCCAACAGGGTTCCTTCCATTTCCAACCGTATTTAAAAGTGCCCTTTATTTTATGTTAAATATATTTGTATTGGTTTCAGAGAGGACGGGAGACGGAGAGAGAGAAACATCGATGATGAGAGAGAATCACCAATCAGCTGCCTCCTGCAACGCCCCCCAGTGGGGATGGAGCCCTCAACCCCGGGCATGTGCCCTGACCGGAAATCAAACCCGCAACCTCCTGGTTCATAGGTTGATGCTCAACCGCTGAGCCACGCCGGCCGGGCAGCGCCCTTTAAGTTGCTCTGAAAGGGCCTCTGGAAGGAGAAGCTGCCGGTAGGAGAAGCCCTCGACACTGCCTCTCATGACGCCTCTCGGTCACGCAAGGGACACGCTGCAGACAACTGCTTCTATGTCGTCTCTCGTGTAAGTGAAACACGGTGTGAAATACTGGTTCTCCAACCACAAGTGCCATTCCAGCACTCCAAGATAGATTTATATATGTAACATGTAATATATATGATAATTGTATATCCTGCAGCTGTAAAACAGCCCCCTTCCGGGAAATGGCCCCATTCATGCATTCACTGGGTGATTCCTGGGATCGAACCCGCAACCCTGGCGCACTGAGACGATGCTCCAAACGAGCTACTGGCCTGGGCAATGGGAGATGTGTTTTTTAAAAACACAGTGAGATTTAACCCCAAATAAGTAAACCACCCATGTCTGACCACCAAAAAACTAAATAAAAACACAATGATAAAAATATCACTAAGATCCTATAATGATTATACTCAGCCTATGATATATAAACACTTGGTTATTCTGTTATTACTGGCAGGAAAATGGAAATGCCCAACATTATTTGGTAAAAGCCATAATCTCTTTTGGTGATAAGGCTGCTGGTATTTATATGAACTATTATTTTTTTATTGGAAAGGATAAAAAGTGCCTAATTTTCTCGTCTCCCCCCTTTAAAAAGGTGACGCTGAAGCACAAGTATTATAAGCACAGCCAGGACGTTAAGAACTGTCAAGCTAGTTTTCTCCTGTAGAAAATGGTCATGTTTACCCCGTGATGTGTTGCAGATTGGGATGGAAAGGAAGATTAAGTTTTCTTAGTTTCCTCATTTACATGCTGCTAAGTCCAGCAACAGAGCGACTCGGATACTAAAGGCTCAGAGAAGGCGAGGAATGGCGATTACTGTTCTCAAGTACCCCAATGTCCTTTTTTTAAATTACATTTTTATGGATTCCAGAGAGGAAGGGAGAGGGAGAGAGAGACAGAAACATCAATGGTGAGAGAGAATCATGGATCGGCTGCCTCCTGCACGTCCCACACTGGGGATGGAGCCCAATACCTGGGCATGTGCCCTGACTGGGAATTGAACCGTGACCTCCTGGTTCATAGGTCAACACTCAACCACTGAGCCACGCTGGCCGGGCCACAGCCAGTTTCTGTGGATCCTGACGCTTCAGTGTTAGAGATCTTTAGAAAAACAAACAAACCAACCTGCCAATACAAAACTGGGCACTAAAGTGAGGGAAAGACAAACTTCAATAAACGATGCAGAATGACCGGGTAGTCAGCTGGGAGGAACTCGGTTGCATCCATAACTTATACCTTAGGCCAGAATATACTCGAAAGGAATAAAAATTTAGGTTAAACACACACACACACACACACACACACACACACACACACACTAAACCATAAACCATAAACGTTCTAGAAGAAAATACAGGGACATTACTGCTGTGGAATGAAGATTCCACTTGGAATCTTAGCGTGACTCCAAGTCCAGAAACCCCTATAAAACCACATGGCGAAGCCACCATAAGCAAAGTCCCGATAAATGACTCCTAGGAATTCCAGGACAGGCTAAAAATGGGCCAGAGGTAGAAACAAGAGGAAATGCAGGCGGCTCAAACGTCAAAAGCAGTCGACCTTACTTAAAATAAAACTACAAGCACACACCTGTAATTTTGCATCTGTCAAAACGGCGATCCTGATGACGCCTATGTTGTGAGGTTGTGGGTAAGCGGACATGGTCTGAATGACAGGTGCGAATGGGAGTGGGTGACTGACCCTGAGGAAGGGCAACGTTCTAAAACCTTCCACACGTACAAATGCATACGGTCTTTCGCCCCAGAATTCTACAACTGCATCATTACATGCGTGTGAAATGACACCTACGTGAGGTCTGGTAACAATCCACATGGTTACTAATAGGGGGTTGGTTAAGTGATTGCACGTTCCTATAATGGAATACCAAGCAGTCACTAAAAAAAAACAACAAAAAGACGAAGAGAAAGCTATCTAGTGATATCGGGGAGCTGCCAAGAAAAATTGAGAAAAGCAAACAGCACGTCTGGACCGCCACTCGGTGTAAAACCGTGTCTGTGCCCCGCGCCGTGTGGCTGGGACCCTGAGCAAGGCCAGAGGCCTCCGTGGGGGCGGGGAGGGGGGACACAGACACCACATTCCACTGTAGAGCGTTTCTGTTTTGGTTTTTGAACCATGTGAATGTATTACCTGTTCAAAAAATTAAATAAAATATGTCTATTTAAAAAGCCTGTGACTTGGTACAATTCAAAAGATGCTGCGAGTCCCCAGTTCTTAGAGGAATGGCACTGAACCCACGTGTAAGGTCACAGATGCTGCGCGTCCTGGGAGGAGGCTCCAGGCAGACTTCCTGGTCTCGAGTCCTCGTCCCTCCGCCTGGACTGCAGGCGAGTGTCTTAGCCTCCCTCCCCCTCGGTCCTTCCTTAGGACCCAGGTGACGGCCTGTGCAGATCCCTAAGGCAGGGCCCCGTCCAATCCAAAGGAACCACCCAACTGCTCAGGGTTTTCTCCCTTCTCCACAAATTATAATCAGACCCTCCTCTCAAAAGAGGAAGTGTTTAAAAGGGGGAAAACGCCCTGGCTGGTGTGGCTCAGTGGACAGAGTGCCAGCCTGTGACTGAAGGGTCCCGGGTTCGATTCCGGTCAAGTGCAGGTACCTCGGTTGCAGGCTCCTCCCCAGCCCGGTCCGTGGTCGGGGCTTGTGCAGGAGACAACCCATCGATGTGTTTCTCTCACATCGGTGTTTCTCTCTTTCTTCCCTCTCTTCCACTCTCCCTAAAAATCAATGGAAAAATATCCTCAGGTGAGGATTTACACTAAATAAATCCTATATAATAAAAGGCTAATATGCAAATGGACCCAACAGCAGAACGACCGAATGGCAGAAGCCAGGCTGATGGCTGGCGAGCACAGTGGTAGCGCTAAGGATGTCGACCGCCAGCTTAGGCCTGCTCCCTGCAGGCAACGGGCCTTAGCTGTCAGTCGGACATCCCCTGAGGGCTCCTGGACTGTGAAAGGGCGCAGGCTGGGCTGAGGGACACCTCCCCCCAAGTGCACGAATGTCGTGCACCGGGCCTCTAGTAAATAAATTATATATATAAAAGGCTAAGTGACCGACCGTATGTATGTATGTCCAACCGACCGACTGGCTGGAACATACGACGCGCACTGGCCATTTAAAAATAAACGCTGACTGGCGCATGTGCAATACATATGAAGCTCTTGCTGGCACCCATCGCACGTGTTTCGATCTGTCATTGTCGATCGTGAATTTGGTTGACACTTCTATTATAGAGAAAGGGCGAATAGTGATATTAAAATAGTTCTTCTAATTAATTTCCTTTCAATGTGCACGAATCCGTGCACCGGGGCCACTAGTAAATAAATAAAAGGGGAAACAAGAAGGAAAGATGGCAGAAACATCTGCTTTAATTTGCACGCCTACTACACAGTGGGTACAACAGCACAGGATTTGCAATTCTGTTCCTGCAGATATTCCCTAGAATAGAGCGCACTCGCATCTGCGTGTGTGCTGTGCTGTTTTACAAACGCTTTCCATGACCCCGGCACCCAGGCTACGGGGTGAAAAGCTATGGTTTCTGCGGGTACTTGTGCTCACAAACCGCCGAGAGGTTTACTGCGAGCCGGTCCGGTGTCCAGCAGGAGGCGGCGCTGAGGGTCAGGAGCTGGCCTCGCTCACGTGCACGGGCACGGAGGGCGGCTGGAAAACACGGTACAGTTTCAACACACGCAGAGACCATGGAGGGCCAGGCATTCTCACGTTAACACATCAAGAGGTGCTAGTCATCAGGTGTCAAACCTGAAAACCGCTACTTGTCTGTCTGATCCTCCTCGGAGGCTGGGAATCACCACAGGAGCAACAGGCAAACTTGACCCATTTCAATAGAGAGCGTTTCTAACTCACATCGATGCCACTAAGAAAACACAGGCTCGTGCCACTGGAGGAGGGGTCACTGCCTCGTCTGCATCTTCTGGCTTCATCAGCTGGACCATCATGTCCGTCGTTATAGTACCCAGTGCGAGGTTTCCAACCAGGTGACGAGATAAAGACACAACGCCAAGAGGTGCTACCAGCCAAGTGTTTACAAAGCAGTCAGTGTCCTATATCACTTCCCAGCAAAGGCACGTGACCTGGAAAAGCAGCTTATATCACATGACCACCAACCACCAGGCTCACAACACAGAGATTCTTAGAGCACATAAACCACATAAGAAACACAGACACAAAGATGCAGGCTGCCCCCACATCTGATTTATGGTAAAATAAGTGAAGCAAATGAATTTCAGCTTAAATAGACTTCATTTGTTTATTTTTCTCGGCAGTGAAAAAACATTGGTTTAAACTTTGAAAAGAGCTTTTACCCCAACCAGACCTGAATCGCCTAGAACTCACTCTAATGTACAATTGTTGTTGCCTAAGTTTGAAGCAAATCAAAGTACAGAGAAAAAGCAATACATGGAAATGACCAAGGATTCTGCAGGAAATCGAGTTTAAATAATAGGCTTTGTCTTCAGCTGAGGGAATAGGAAGTCACACCACCAAAACGATTTTTAAGCTTACAGGAAAAATAAACCAAGTGCAAACTTTCACATTTCCTTAAGCTCCGAATGAGCACTAAGAGTAATTCTCCGAGATACAATTTACCTGCGATGTTATCACTTTTAAACCTGTTTACCCCAAGGTCCCCTCGCCCCCACACGGCACTTGCACCCCTAAAATGAAGGAAAAGTGGAGGCGGCCCCGATCCAGCCGGCCTGTTCATTCGACTGAACAAAAACATCACCATCACCAACAAAGCCCAGCTCCACAGCGGTCAGGAGAGAATTAGCCAGTGAGCCCTGCCTCCCTCCATCCACACCCCTCCCTGCAAGGGTGACTAAGTCTTTTTAAAAGACGGGGAGCCAACTCATTGACTGTAAAACGTGCCACTAGCCCAGTGGCCACGGCTCCGACTCGGGCCCACAGCCACGGGCGTTAAGGGCCTCATGACTTCACACAAGACTGAAGAGGCCAAGGAAACCTACTTGTCCCCTCACTCCTTCCCACATTCTATGTCCTAACACCTTTTAAAAGGATCGGCATTTCCAATGTTAAGGGTATTGGGATCCCGGGTTTAGAAGTGACTGCTTAGGGCCAATGAGTCACCTGTTGGCACAGATCCCCAAAGGGCCGCTTACATGCCATGAACGAGAGAGGAGAGGGGAGAGGCAGCCCAGAGGCGTGAACTGACTGACCCACCTGCTTAAACCTCCCGCCGAGGAAACAGACTGCGGATTGCATAGATTGTGCTCCAAAGTAAAACCCCTAAAAATGCTTCCCTGTATGGAAAATAGTAAGTTTTGTGCTCATCGTGTTTTAAATTGGCATTATAAATCCATGAACTCCCACTCAAATTTTATCAAGATGGGAACTGCTAAATATTTATGCAATTTTTGTGTTTTGTTTTGTTTTGAGTAAATGAAAATTTCTAAAATTGGAGAAGAAACAAAGAAACACAAAATCAAAGAAACTGGTGTCCGGGTTCTGAGTACAGACCCCCGGGCCCGCCCTCACTCAGGACCTGGCCTGGCGGCGCGGGCGGCGGTACTTACCTTCACCGAAGCTGGGCCTTCAGACCAAGCAAACCTGCAAACCTACAAGAGCAACTACAAACTTAGACACAAACCAATGAAGTGGGCGTTGAAGTCCTGGGGACTCTTCAGGGACTTCTGAAACTAGACACGTACAAGGCCACCCATCACACGGGCACTCCCGCAGGCTAGAAGGGGACACAGAGCGAGGCCGGCCAGGCACTGCGGTCCCCGGCCAGCCCCACCCGAGACCAGCCCTAACGCTCCCTGCCTCGCCTTCCCATCACAGACAGTTCACAGTGTTACCAGGAAGGAAACAGTCGTTTAGGTCTGACAACTGGAAATGAAGCATAAAGAGTAAGAACAGAACCGATTCCAACCGAACAGCATAGCAGAACAGTCAACAGATGGCAACGAAATTAAACACGGAATTAGCATAACTTACATGTTTTAAAAGTATATACTTCCTTTATAAATACCTCTAATTGACAGTCTATTCAGAATCATAAATATTCAAGTGAACATTTGCATTTCTCCTTAAGAGCTCAGTTCTTGAAGTCCCGGAAGGTTCGTCTCCTTCTGCTGAATGTCCAAGAGGAAAAGTCCTCACAGTCACTTTATGTCTGACCAGACATAGAAAAGCCTTTATTACCTACTGTGTTGCAATAAGACTTTAAAATTCTGTAATTCTCTGATGCTTGTAGAAAGCCTATAGGAGGGAAAAGAAAGCCTTTTAGCACCGCTAATATGATGTGTACATAGTTCAAATGGTTGACATGGTATATGGGCCATTATTAAAGCAAAATCCAAAATAAAAGGATGTATTCAACACTGAACATTGAAGCTTCTATTTTAAAATAAGTACATTGTGATCCTTATTAAATATTAATAACACACAGAGCTACGGTCCTTCGGTCTTGGCTTAGAAGGGGCCAAGGAAGACAGTTACTTCTTATCAATAGATTCATGATGGGAACAGTGATATGACTAACTCATTACAATAAAGAACCTTAAGACATTTATATTTAGTCTATAAGTTCATTTTGCACATTTCTCTCCAAATACCCACTCTTTTCTTTCGTTTTTTTTTGCTTGTCTTCAAGACCTGAAACTGAGAGCCACCAGTCAGTCAGTCAGTCATGGTTCACTGGGACTGCTGTAGCACTGGAATCCGCTCTTTTCTTACTGCTCCCCAAACACACCAGTTTGCTTTATACTGTCAGCTCCACAGTCTTTCAGGGTAAAGATTCTGTGTATATTGTCTAGCACTGAAGCCATGTCCATGGTGCCTAATCAACAATGAATGAAGGCAGTGAGACTCTGGAATGGGAATCACAAAATAAACCTATAAGCTCAGTTATCCTTCTGTACAATTCAAGGTGGATGCAGCAATAAAATCGAATGTTTTCTTTCTGTAGATTTGCCAGAGCAGGGCCAGGCTCCAGGCCACTAGCAGCCCTGGCTCTGAGTCTGGCGCCCTCTAGAGGACAACAGAGGTAATAGCAGGCAATCAGGTGGAACCACAGTGGGACCATGGCCGTTTAATGTTCTTTCTCAGTTACTTTATTTGGATTGAAAATGCTTAAATTATTTAAAATATTTTTCATTTAACTTTGAATAATTTAAATTTAACTCAGTTTTTCCTGTTTTGTCTTACTACAGGCCCCATAAGTGGGTGGACTGAATTTTTCATGAAATGCCAATTACCGATGGACATTCTATGACTACCTTGTTTGAAACCTCTGCTTACACATCATCTTTAAACACAGGGAGGCAACATGGTGAAAACTTTGCCACTAAGACAGGGAAGGGGCAAATAACTTATTTTTAATTTAACTGCCTCTTTTTAACTTAAAAATGCATGTTAAGAAAACATAAGAAATAATCCCCGTATCACTTGGTTCCCTTTTTTTTTTTTAATTCTTGACTTTTTTGCATTTTTTTCCCAGGGCAGCTTAGTATTATTTTCTCTGACTCAGTTCTCCCTGCTCTGTATTCCTCAGGAGGCTGGTGTTGCACGTAATTCTGTAGGCAAATTCAAATTAATTTGGAAACCATCTGTGATACCAACAAAAAGCAAAATATCTATCTGTATGCAGAAGTAGCGGGCTAAGAACGAGCAAGAGAGAAATGCCTCCTCGGTTTAAGAAACAGGACCAGCCCTGGCCGGTGTGGCTCAGTTGTCGTCCCATATACTAGGATGGGGGTTCAATCCCTGGTTGGGGTGTGTACGGAAGACAACCAATTGATGTTTCTCTCTCCCTCCCCCCTTCCCTTCTCTCTAAAAATCAATAAGCATATCCTCAGGTGAGGATTAAAAACAAAAGAAAGAAGAGCAATGGAAGGGTTCATCTGTCTTTCCTCACCTCTCAACCAAGCTCTCGGTCCCCATTCTTGTCCTTGAACAAGTGACGCTCAGCTAACGAGGGTGCTTCTAGGGGAGAGCGTCCTCCCCCACACCTGAGAAGGCAAACTGGGGACCCCTGGCAAACAGATGCTGAGAGCTGGGGAGAGCTGGCTGGTACAGGTATGATTGTAAAGTTTTCTCTCTGTCCGTGCAACAAAGCAAAACCAACCAGCTGAGCAGAGACGAGCGCTGTGGCTGCGGCATCAGAGCGCCAGTCGGTCCTTACCTCCCAAAAGCATTGAGAAGAGCAACTATTTCCTGCCGAGTGAGCTGGAAGCCTTTCGATGGGCTGTTCTCCGGAAGCTTCTGGATTTCTTTCTCAGAGAACAGTATCTTCAGGGCAGTTCCTAAACCCTGAGTCTAAAGAAAAGAGAGAAACAGACCATCAGTTCATATCCTAACCACTGTGAGGTTAAAGGAAAACTCAGTTGCTGGTGTGAGTCAGGAAATGCACATGAACTTCATTCACTTCCCCATCTTATCAAACTTAACGCAAAGCAGTTTCCACTTCCTGGCAGATGTGCACATGTCAGTTTATGTGCTGAACAACTTCACACATACCATTCGATTCCAAATTACTAAAATGCCTTTTTTTAACCTAAAAGTATCACAGTAGGATTACGATGTTCAGTAAGTAATCTTGAAAGCCTTCTTTACAGGCTCTAGCAACTCTAAACTTAAGTTATCAGCGAGACCTATACTTAGTAATTTCTTAATTATAAACACTAGAGAAAAAGAAGAAAGATGGTGATTTCTGGGTAGCGGCCATTAGAATAATTCTGTCTACTGATTTTCTGACTTGTCATCTTTGTAAAAAAAAAACCCCACACAAAATATCAATCCTTTTTAGGCAGAATGTGGAGGGAAATGAGCAGAACTTTCCTATTTTGTGACGAGATGACCTTCTTTTCATCATTGAAACAGATTCAGTGACCAAAACTTCATGATTAAGTCTTTTTGTATAATTGTATTTACCTTTGATATGGGTATATGAAATACTAATGTTCTCTATTTATAACCCCCAACTTCAGAAATGAATCTGAGATTCTACCAATAGAAACAGACGCACTAAAACCAAACCACTAACAGAGAGTAATAGGAAAGACATCCTTACACATACACATAAAAGCCACAGCGTTTAATACTAACTTTTTCATCTCTAACACAGGAAAACCACACTTCGGGTGTCTAATCCAATGAAGGAGGGCATTTTAATAAAAAGTTTCAACTCCTCGTGGGAAAGTGTAAGGTTAGCAATAGTTGCAAACAGAAGGCAACACACAAACCTGCAGCTTCCCCCACAGCCTGCACTTGTCACATCCAACGCAGTCCATTATGCGAGAGATGTTCTTGAAATGCAGCCGGAACTCCTCCTAACGGGCAGAAAACATTTGTGTTCTAATCAGACATTTAACAGGAAACTGTGTTAGTCTCAATTATAAGAAATAAAAGTTTTGAAGTTTAGGTTTGGCTCAGTGGATAGAGCGTCGGCCTGCAGACTGAAAGGTCCCAGGTTCGATTCCGGTCAAGGGCATGTACCTGGGTTGCGGGCACATCCCCAGTAGGAGATGTGCAGGAGGCAGCTGGTCGATGTTTCTCTCTCATCGATGTTTCTAACTATCTCTCTCTCCCTTCCTCTCTGTGAAAAATTAACAGGAAACTGTGTTAGTCTCAATTATAAGAAATAAAAGTTTTGAAGTTTATTAGTGAAGTAGAGGCCCGATGCACAAAATTCGTGCATGGGTAGGATCCCGAGGCCTGGCCTGCAATCAGGGCCAATCTGTGAGGCAACCAGCGGGGTGATGGGGCAGAGGGAAGGGCACCTCCCCCTCCCCTTGGCTGGCCTGGGTCCTGCGGGCAGCTCCTGCATTGAGCGTCTGCCCCCTGGTGGTCAGTGTGCGTCATAGTGACCGATTGTTTCACCAGTCGTTCTGCTGTTTGATTTGTATATTAGGCTTTTATTATATAGGATGAGTTGTTTTTCAACAATGAAGAAGAAAATTATTTGAAACTGTATAGCAGAAAAAAAAACAAATTTCCAAAACTAAAACAGAGTTGTGGCTAAATCATTTCATTTCAGAAACACCAAGAAACTCTTACAATGGAGAGCCACTCAATGCTAATTTATTAGTTCGTGTATAGCCACATCTGAAATAGCTTGGGGCCAAAGGTGTTTCACAATTTTCAGACTTTAGAAACACAGTGCATCCACTATTTATGACGAAACACTCCACCAGAGTGTGGGGGCAACACCCTGTAATCAAACCCATTCATGTGTCTGTAACAACAGTTACACAAACAGGCAAGAATATTTACACAAAGCAGAATTGAAAAAAAAAAAGACTATAAATAGTCTTACATCAGGTCAGGTTTTGCTAACTAATTTGCACCAAACACAAGAAGCGTGTTTCAGTTTTGGAGCTTTCTGAACTTGGACACTGCACAGGCTACTATTTGCCAGCCAATCAAACACCTTTATACTGTGAAGGGCACCGTGTGTTCCTTAATGTACATCCTGTAAGCAAAGGGAAGCGAAGACCTCCCGCCACACGTGAGGGTTTCATAACGTCCCTAAAATACAGTCTCCTGCTGGCCTCACAAGTTAACAGGCACTTTCTGCCTCCTATGCTGCTCTCTAAGGCAAAACACGAGTTTCATAAACTGTGACAGTCCATAAAATAAACTTTAGAAACAGAAACTATTTCTTGCCTTCAACGTGGATTACAGCTCATGCTTTTTTCAAAGATGCATCAAAACAACACACACACTGTGATTGTAAAGTAAGAAAACCCTCAGAACACTGCCCTTCAAAGACATTACAAGGTGCCGTCCTCGGTCACGGTCACAGTCACGGTGATGGCTGGGACCCGCCCAGCAGGGTCTGCGAGAAAGGACTGGGGAGGAAGTGTGGGCAGGGGGACTGCATCCCTCACAGCAAATCGCCTCACCAGCGAGGAGGGGACCAGGACTAAAGCTCAACCAGCGAACCGCTCCCGCCCGGCCCCCCAGTCAGCAACCTTTACCTTTAGCGACTTGGCCCCCTTCTTGTCACCGGAGAACATGGATTTCTCGTCAAAGTGCATGGGAAAGGACCTGGGGAAATACAGGAGTGTAAATGGCAGGCGAAATAGTCCAGTGCTGGGTCCTAGAGCCCTGGGAGGACTTTGATGGGTACTTACAATCAATCATAATTTACTCACATGTAAGGCTTAGGAAAGTTCACACAGACACTATTCAATAAGACTAAAGCAAGCTTTATAATGTATAAAGACAGCTTTAGAATGTGTAAGTTTGTAATGTTTAAAGAAATTATATGATAAAAATAATCTAAAAAATGAATTAAAACAATTTGTGTGAACAATATATATCACTCTCTTAATATTTTACAGCATCTTTTAAAAGTTAATCATAATTTATGTTCAGCACTTCTTAATCCAACACTGCTCCACGCTCATCTTCACTGGTAAACTCAAGTTTTAGATCCAGCATTTTTTTTTAAAGGTTAAATTCTTAGAAGGTAAGGCTAATAATGTTCCCTTAAGTATCGATTGATATCTAACATACATAGGTATCTAACATGATATCACGTGAACTTCAATAGCAACTGGAATACAAAATGGGTAGAAAGAACATTAAAGTAGCATTAAATGTTGCTACATAAAATTTAAAGTTATATTTAAAAAGATAGCCTATTCTCAAGTATGAAAGTGCAATGACGCATTATTAGACGATTTTCAGATAACATTTTTAGAAAAAACGTCCAAGACTGCTGCTGTCCTGGCCATCCTCGTCTATCTTCCGACTCTCCCCTTTTTTAAAATATATTTTTATTGATCTCAGAGCGGAAGGGAGAGGGAACGAGAGATAGATACATCAATGATGAGAGAGAATCATTGATCGGCTGCCTCCTGCACGCCCCCTTGGAATCGAACCTGGGACCCTTCAGTCTGCAGGCCAAGGCTCTATCCACTGAGCCACACCAGCCAGGGCATTGACTCTCCCTTTTGCTAAAGAACCTCCCGAGGCCCGTGGGCACCTTCAGGCGCCGCCTCGTTAGACCCAGGGCGGGCCTCCCAGCCCTGACGTGAGTCTCACTTTGTGTCTTGGAAGATGTTCAGGAGGAGGGTCTTGGTGTCGGCGTCGTCGTCCACGTTGCCAGTGTACAGATCGACCACCGAGCGCTCGAAGTACGGGGCCACCTTGGACAAGGCCCGCAGCTCAATGAGGTACAAGAAGTACAGGTTCTTCAGCCGCCTCGGGCCTTCTCCCTTGGTTTCCACGGGGTCAAAGCGGCGTTTGAATTCTTTGATGTTAGGTCCCCAGCTGGGCTTACCCCAGGTTTCTAAAGAGAAAGAGCAAAACATGATACACTTAATAGACAGATTTTTTAAAATAAATTTTTATTGATTTCAGAGAGGAAGGGAGAGGGAGAGAGAGAGAAATATATATGATGAGAGAGAACCAT
This sequence comes from Myotis lucifugus, assembly GCF_000147115.1. Classification (NCBI taxonomy): domain Eukaryota; kingdom Metazoa; phylum Chordata; class Mammalia; order Chiroptera; family Vespertilionidae; genus Myotis; species Myotis lucifugus. The sequence goes on from NW_005871521.1 coordinate 139,713, forward strand.
GGATCGGCTGCCTCCTGCACGCCCCCTACTGGGGATCGAGCCCGCAACCCGGGCATGTGCCCTTGACTAGAATTAAACCCGGAACCCTTCAGTCCGCAGACTGACGCTCTATCCACTGAGCAAACCAGCTAGGGCTAATAGAGTTTTTAAAAATAGAGAATGTGTATTTTCCCTCAACAGTTTTCACACGGAAAGAAGGCAAATTTCTACATAAAAATCTGATTACCTTCCAAAAGATAATTCGCGCACAGATGTAAATTGATGCTGGCATGAAGTCCCGATATGAGCTTATAGAAGACTCTTTTCTCCAGACATAAACCTGTTCAGGAAAACAGTGAAAAAGACATCACATCCATTTAGGTAACAGAAATACGGAGGACTCCGTACATAGGCTTATTTTTAAAGTTAAGATTCAAGAACATGAAGAATAAATCAAAAAAATGATATGAAATAATGAGGTCAAGATTCTCTCAAGAGAAAATAAGGTTCCGACTTCCGAACAGAGTGAACTGGATGATTCCTGGAGGCAGAACAAGCAGAAAATGCTGGGCTGCGGAGCCCGAACACTGAGGATGCCCCTGGCAGCCCCGTTACCCAGAAGGCAACAGCGCAGCTGCTTCACGGTTAGACCAAGTCCTGCTTTGGCTTCAGGGCAGCCTGCTCCCCCCCCCCCCCCCTGGAGAGGTTCTTTCACCCACGTAGTGATGAGGAGGAAGAGACTGGCTTGGTTTCTCTCCTCCCTCCAGGCCTTTCGCCCTCCAGGGCAGGATCTACACTGCTTTATCCTTTAACTAGACAAGTTCAAATTATATTAACATGTGAACTCAGTTTAAAAACCTTCTGAGTCCCTCTGCCTTGCATTCTCTAGTTCTACTTCACCATCTGTCCCACTAGAATGTGTCAGCTTTCCACTAATATTCTATATTTCTAGTATTTTCAATATTAGAAAATATAAGAATGCAAAAGCATCTAGTATATTGAAATCTATACTGCTTTTGTTTTTGTTTTTTTGTTAATGTTCACCTGAGGATATTTTTCCATTGATTTTTAGGGAGAGTGGAGGAAGAGACAGAAAAATCGATGTGAGAGGAACACATCGATTGGGTGCAGGACCAGGGCCCAGGCTGGGGAGGAGCCTGCAACCAAGGTACATGCCCTTGACTGGGATCGAACCCAGGACCCTTTGGTCCGTAGGCCAACACTCTACCCACTGAGCCACACTGGCTAGGGCAGGATCTATACTGCTTTATCCTTTAACTAGACAAGTTCAGATTATATTAACATGTGCACTCAGGTTTAAAACCTTCTGAATTCAAATGGACCTTCCCTCTGTTTCATGGAGAAAAAGCACTTCCTTCCATAGGAAGGTCTGCGTGGACTCAGGCCTCAGGACGGTCACGGGACCGAGTCGGGATGAGCATCCACGCAGAGCGGCCGGACTGGGACCAGTGACAGCGCCGGTGCATTTCCATGATGCTGGGTTGGGCCTCAACATTTTCAAGTAATTGCCTCCCAGAACACAATAACCTAAAACATGTGCTTTTCTTTTCAACACTCAAAATTAGTTGTCTAGGCAATGAATCCCAAAACTTAGAAAAATATACTCAGTAAATCACTACATTTCTTACAAGAACCCAATGCATTTAAAACGCAGACGTATTTACCTTCTAGCCACGTGTAGAATGATTCTCCTTTAAAAAAGAACACACACACACAGAACTGGGTTAACATATTTTAAATCATCATTTATATATTCGAATAAATTAAGTCTATAAAATATTTTATGGCAGATAAGGACTATTTCTAGAAATGGCCACTACTTCATGTGAAATAGAAAAATAGAGACATGGGCCTAGAAAATAAAGCCCAAAGGTAATTTAAGTATTGGGAGAATGTTCTTATAAATGATATTTTGACTAGTAAAAGTTTTGAGAAAACATTCCAGTCAAAATGTTATATAAATCTTATTCACTAGAAAACTTAAACATTCATAAGTATGGGGAGAGAGTTTAACAATTTTAAATTTGCTTTTGATAACTATAGCACTCTTTTCAAAGTCCAGAAAAAAGAGTGAGTTATAATTAACACAAAAATCTCATTATTATTCTATTTTTCCTGATTCAGTAAAGCTAGGTATATTTCCTCAATTACTTAAGACTATTACACTTCAAGGGATAGTTTTTAATTCCCTTCATTTTCAAGACATTCTTCAGAAAAGCGAATGACTAAAACACAGAGAGCTGTGACCTATCTGAGCACTAACGCTAAAGGACTATTTCTAGACCAACACTGTTGTTTACTGAAGAACAACATGGCAGTGAATAAAATGGAAACAGTTAATGCTCTTCCGGAGTTACCAATCCTGATTTTACTTTACGTAAGAAAAGCAAACCTCAACACACACGAGCTGAGCAGGAATCCAGGGGATAAATTACCAGTAGATGGTGGGAAATTACCGGGCCTCCTGAGGGTCTACTCTCTTTGCAAATCTCCATCTTCCTACAGTCACTCATTCAACATCCTCTTACTAAGAATCATTCATTATCTCCCCTTTTTTATTAAAAAACCCCAAGTGCTAATAGGAAAGTCTAGCCCCAGGTCCTCAGTAATCTGGCTTCTATCTCCCTAATTTCCCCCCAGAAAGGGTGTTAGGAAGACCCTAACTTTCCTAGCGCTCACAGGGGAAATTATCTTTCTACCTTTTTTTTTTTAACATAGGATAACTTTATATTATTAAAAATACTCATTTTTGTCACCAACCATTAGTAGCTATTTTCTGGAAAAAAAAAAAAAGGAAGATAAACACTTTCTTTTGAACTAGAGGAAAAACAATGTTTTTGATCATTAAAAACATGTCCTCTCCTTGAAACAAAACCACGAGAGTTTAACTCACCATCATCTTCTCCTGAAAGAGAAAATAATAGACAAAGTTTTAGAAAATGTCTTACAAAGTTCCGATTCTAATCCTATTAATCTTAATATGGGATGGAACGTCACCGTGTTAAACTATCCATTATACATGAACCTGGTCAGTGTGCAGTTATCCTGCAAATGAAACTTCTTAATAAGAATACAGGCCAAAAAGCACAAGATTTTCACGTTTCATACAATAGATAATATCAGAAAGCAACTAAAAATCATCAGAAAGATAATGAGCTAACAACTAGACAAAGTCACTGCTTCAGTCACCACGTCCAGGACAGTCCCTGCACACTGTGGTTTCCATAAAGGAATGCTTCCGTCTTAAATGGCTGCTCCCGCCCGGCCAGTGTGGCTCAGTGGTTGGGCGTCGACCCCATGTGCCAAGAGGTCACAGGTTTGATTCCTGGTCGGGGCACATGCCCAGGTTGCGGGCTTGGTCCCCGGTGGTGGGTGTACAGGAGGCGGCTATCGATGTTTCTCTCACATCGATGCTTCTCTCTCTCCCTCTCCCTTCCTCTCTGAAGTCAATACAAATCTATATTTAAAAAAAAAAAAAAGAGCAACTTCATTCTTCATGGAGCTGCCTTCTCCCTCGCCCAGCCTTGTCTCCCTCTTTCCTATTCCTGCTACTCTCCTCCCTCTGTCTTCTCTGTAGAGCAGGCTCCTTCCCTCCTCCTCACTCCAGCAGTTCCACGACTCTATTTGGCTCCCCAGGAAACTGCCGATAGATGATGACTCACATGTTCTAACGCATTCTCCATGAAGCCCCTGGCTTAGGGCCTGGCCCATAGCAGGTGCTCAATAAAAACATGTCGAAACCTTGAGCCTTAACTCCGAGCATTTCATACACTTCTGATCATTCAAATTAAGCAAAACATACAACAGTTGAAAATGTTCTCAAGTTAAGTTTAGTTATAAAGACATTTTATAAACAATCTCTAAAAGCATGAAAATGTACTTTAAAAACCCACCTCGGCTGGGTGCCAGCGGGTTTAAAGGACGATAAACAGATCGAGGCCTGAAAAACACACACAAAGCTCAGACGTGAGACGGTTTGCGTTTGTCATGTAGTTTTTCCCAAGAGAAACCCTGTCCGTCCTCCCTGCCCTCCGTCCCCCTCCATCCCCCCTCCATCCCCCCTCCCCGCGGTTACTTGAAGCAGTTCTCTTCATAGATGCTGTTCCACACCCTCCAGGCGGACGGCCCTTTGTAGCCCGTGTAGCGCTCGGGGTTCAGCAGCAGGTCCACGTACTGGGCAGCTGGGGACCTTTCGTCTGAACGAGAGACAACGCATGAGCCACCCCTGGTTCACTATCTCGGACTCAGCATCACAGCAAACAGGGCTCCCGGCGCGTCGAGGACGGCCACCCGCTTCAAGTACCTCCGGCCTCACCGGGAGGGGAGAGCACTTGTGACTGCACTTGACCCGGGACCTGTGGAACTTGGACTTGAGAGGAGCCCGCCTCCCTCTCCTCTGGGCAGCCAGCAGGGCCCTCGCCTCCTCAGAGGCGCTCGGGGTGCTCTCAGTGTCACCGCCCGGGCGGAAAGACCTAGCAGAATCATCACTAGTTTTAAGATTTTCTTTTATTTCTTCCCTAAGTCTATACCTGTCTAGACACATGCTTAGCAACATCTATTTTGTTAGCATATGTTGTATTAAAAATAGAGATCCTGCTACTCTCTACTTCTGACTTATGAAGTAAATGGCTCAGTAACTTTGTGATTTAAATTTCATCATTCCTAGACTTACACAATGGTCTCATTTTTTTAAAAATCACTAATTTGCCCTGGTCAGTGGCTCAGTGGTTAGAGCGTTAGCCCACGTGCACCAGCGGTTTGATTCCTGGTCAAGGGAACGTACCTGGGTTGCAGGTTTGTCCCTGGCCCCATCGGGCGTGTATGCGGGAGGCAACCAATCCATGTGTCTCTCTCACATTGATCTTTCTCTCTCTCCTCCCCTCCCTCTCTCTCTCTCTCCCTCCCTCCCTTCCATCCTCAGGATTGAGCCTACAGCCCTCCATCACCAACTCTATCCCTGCTGAAACGTAACTTACTCAGGAGAGCCGACAGTATATGAAGCGCCCATGTAGCTTCAAAGCACAGCCTGACTTAAAACCTACTGTGCTAAACAATGTTGTTAATTTATTAATGAACATGTTTTGAGGGAAAATATAAAAGTAAAAACATCTATCCCGTTATGCAGGTTATTTATGAGCCAACTGCTTCATCCGGCGAACACTCATCGCACACGGCCCATGTCCAGCTGCTGCCCTGGGCACTGGGGCTACGGGATCGAACAGAGAGGCTGGGCCTGCCCTCGGGGGTGCAGTCTGGTGGGGCGGACAGATCTCAGCAGGTGAATTCGGCCACCTGCCGGGCGCTCCTGCCAGCTCCTGGGGGAGCAGGCGCACTGAGACAGCGGCAGTGGCTGCTGCCTTACAGGGGGTGGCACAGGCTTTGGCGAGGTGACAGTTGAGCAGAAACCTTAAGTAAAGGGAGAAGCAAGCCATGCATACAGACAATTACAAAACAATAAAACAGAGAGGGAGGGACAGCAGCTGGCCGTAAACCGCTGAATTATTGAAAAAGCTACTATTCGATCTGTAGGGATCACCTTCCTGTCACGTAACGACAGGACACGAAGGCAGAGAGGGCTGTGGGTGTGTTCCGGGAACCCGGGTGGATCTTTAGAATTTCTGTTTTAACCCAGTGATTTAGATAAGTGACACCACTCCAAGAGTAAAGATAAAGGCCTAATGAAGGACTTAGGCCTACTTCCCACAATTCTTGGGAACAGTCTCCTATAGATAAAAGTTCAGAGTCACCTCAATTGCCTTCTGTAAAAGGAGTGGCAGTGACTGAACACAGGCTTTGGGTTCAGTCAGATCCGGGGGGAAGCCCCGTCCCAGCCTCTTGCTCCCGTGTGACCTTGGGCAAGTCACTCGGTCTCTCCGAGACGGTCTCCCCAGACAGGAAGTGACCACACGTCCTAAGATAAGACAGCTGTGAAGGCCAGGGTCATACACAGAGGGCAGGGGGTTGGGACACAGGCTCACAACAGCAGCCATTATGGATAAAAGGTCCACAGAGCAACATGCAGCATCAGAGACCTACAACTGCTGACATTCTGATTGATTTCAATGTCTTGGAAAAAGGTTCAAGAATAATTTAAATACAGGAGTTGATTTTATTACCGTCAAGTTCACAAAAGTGATCCTGTGAGTCATCGTATCTCGCCCAGTCAATGAAAGCCTCTTTGCTCTGATTGCTACGGGAAGGAGGGATAAAAAAGAAAAGGATTAAACTTGGGAGTTGAAAATGACAACACTGTTTTCTAGTGTAATTAAAAACAGATAACCTGAGGCCACTGCTTTATTAGTTAGATGGTGTCACAAATTCAGTTAGTGGTCACATGCAGGATGATGGAAGTTACATGAAAAACAGATATCAATATGAACTTCCACAGATATTAACTGCTAGTGTGCATCAAAAAAACATGCCCACGAAAGCTCATGGTAGCAGTTTATCTAAGTAAAAAATGTGAAAAAAGCCCTAACTGGTTTGGCTCAGTGGATAGAGCGTCGGCCTGCGGACTCAAGGGTCCCAGGTTCAATTCCGGTCAAGGGCATGTACCTTGGTTGTGGGCACATCCCCAGTAGGGGGTGTGCAGGAGGCAGCTGATGGATGTTTCTCTCTCATCGATGTTTCTAACTCTCTATTCCTCTCCCTTCCTCTCTGTAAAAAAATCAATAAAATATATATATATTTTTTTAAAATGTGAAACAATCTAAATGCCCATCAGGAGGGGGATAAGTAGGTAAAATGAGGTATATTTATATCATGAAAACTATTCATTAGTCAAAAAAATGAGATAAGTCTCCATGTTTAACATGGACAGATCTAGAAAGCAAAATGTGTGGTGTGAAAAGAAAACTTGCAGAATGTGAAATATAATATTGTGTCATTTACAAAAAGGAAAAATAAAATCGTCTGCACAGAACCATACATATATGTGATAAAAACATGGCCTGGGTAGACACCAAATCCATGATGTAGTTACTGCTAAGAAAGAAGGAAAGAAAGCAGGATTGTGGGCTAGCAATGGGGGATTTTAATATCTTGGCTATTTCTCTTTTCTTAAAAATAGTAAATACTATAAATGAAATTGCTAACTTTATTGTAAACAACAATTATAATATATATATATGTGTGTATATATATATATATATATATATATAACTCTAAACAAACAGGAAAATTAAAAAGAATTTCTGTAACATTCCATTCCCCACTCATTACATATGTTCAGTCACTTTACATTGCATAACCTGAGACTACGTACAAATTATTTATGTTGGCCCTCAAAAGCAGGTTTATACTTAGAGCAAATAAGGTAAACACAACAGAAAAAACATCTATGACATTTAATGGTTAATAGTAACCTTTATCATTCAAAATGTGATAGATAAATGGAAGTGCTATTTACAGAAGACTGAGAGGTTCCAGTTCCTTTTCCCATAATAATCAGGAAGAACAGACTCAGCACGCCACTAGCAAGCTTAGATTTTTACTTTGTAAGAGAGGCACTATTGATGATTTAGAGATTTCAGGGCAAATCAGCCAAGAAGAGGAAGCAAAGCCTGTAATGGAATTTAGGATAAAGAATACTTTCTTCCTTTAAAAGTTAGTTGAGCCCTGGCCAGTTTGGCTCAGTGGATAGAGCGTTGGCCCGAGGACTGAAGGGTCCCGGGTTCAATTCCAGTCAAGGGAACCAACCTCGACTGCAGGTTCCCTGGCCTGGTTGGGGTGTGTGCAGGAGGCAACCAATCAGATGTGTCTCTCTCACGTCGATGTTTCTCTCTGTCTCTCCCTCTCCCTTCCACTCTCTCTAAAAATCAATGGAAAAGTATCCTCTGGGTGAGAATTAACAAAAATAAAACAATTAGTTGAGACGTTGATGTTTTTACAGCACAAGAAAAACAGGAGATTGTTGATATGAACATAATTTTAATACTAAAACAAAACTTACCTCAATGTGCTGTTAATTGCCCCCAGTTTGCTGGCTTGCTCACAGTCTTCAAATTCTTTGGTATTGTTGGCCACTTTCAAGTACTGAAAGGAAGTTCACCATAAACAAGTTTTAGTGAAAAATAATTCCCTTCCTCTTTCTTTATTTCTGGCTCAGCTGGCAGAACAGTCAGTCTCCCAATGACGAGATAACACTAACTATAGCTACATCCTATTATTGAAAGAAGTAAGAAACACAGATGAAAACGAGTCACAGATTTCTACCTAATTAGTAAGCAAAGACATGGAAAACAGTCAGCAAGCTGGCGAGGATGTGCACTGAGAAGCCCTCGGGGGAACGTGTCCGACCACACGGATCAGGAGCTGCAGGACAGCATGACCCTGGACCAGGAGTCCCTCCGCGGACACCCGTCCAGAGCAACAGTGACAAACAGAAACAAGAACGATGCACAGCCGAACCGGTTTGGCTCAGTGGATAGAGCATCAGCCTGCGGACTCAGGGGTCCCAGGTTCGATTCCGGTCAAGGGCATGTACCTTGGTTGCGGGCACATCCCCACTGGGGGGCGTGCAGGAGGCAGCTGATCGATCTCTCTCATCGATGTTTCTGGCTCTCTGTCCCTCTCCCTTCTTCTCTGTAAAAAATCAATAAAATATATTAAAAAAAAAAAAAAAGAACGATGCACAGCCACTTTCCAAGTTATCTGCACCATCTTGGGTGCTGAGATAGCAACCCCAGGGCCGCAGTCTTATTTCTACTACAGACCCAGGGAAACCTACGTGGTACACAATGAGACAGAAGACAGAGATGCGAGGGCATCGCTGTGTGTAACAGCAAAAAACAAAGACAGTTGAAATGACCATCAATACAGAACATGAGACAGTCATACAACTGAATATCATGCAGCTGTTAAAAGTGAACTAAGATGACATATCAATGGAGACAACATTTAAAAAAGCATAATGCTCAGTAAAAACACAGACTGAAGCCCTAGCCGGTTTGGCTCAGTGGATAAAGCCTTGGCCCGAGGACTGATGGATCGCTGGGTTCAATTCCGGTCAAGGGCACGTACCTTGGCTACCTGGCCCTGGTTGGGGCACGTGCAGGAGGCAACAAATCAATGTGTCTCCCTCACATCGATGTTTCTCTCTGTCTCTGTCTCTCCCTTCCACTCTCTCTAAAAATCAATGGGAAAATATCCTTGGGTGAGGATTCACAAAACACACACACACACACAAACAAATAGACTGAAACAATGTATTAACCTGAAGAAATATAAAAATATAGTATTTAAATCTTTTAAGATGTCATAAAAAAGCTCTATACATGCTGTGGACACATGTACAATAAAGTATGAAAATAAAAAGTATCACAGAAGGATACGCATCAACTTCAGAAAAGTGTTCAGCTCTGGGGAGGGAGGACCCGGAATGGGGGTGGGAAGGAGTCCAGAAGGACTGTCTTTATACTGTTTGTTTGTTTACTTGAAATCTGAAACAAAAATAATAAATAAAAGAGTGTGAACGTGAACAAAAGACCTGGTGAGGGAGAGAGCCGGAAGAAAGTGGAGAAATGACGCATCACAAGGAAGCAGAGGGGAGGGCCTGAGGACCTTCACGTGTCCGTGCCATCATGGAAAACGACAGGTGTACTGTGTCTAGACACACGTGAGTGACACAGTAAATCAGGCATGCTCAGAAGAGGAAAGGGTGATCTTTAATAAAGAGGCATTTTAATAAAGAAGCATCCATTCCCTGCCCAGCCAGCATGGCACAGTGGTTGACTGTCGACCTATGAACCGGGAGGTCATGGTTTGATTCCTGGTCAGGGCACATGCCCAGGTTGTGGGCTCCATCCCCAGTGTGGGACGTGCAGAAGGCAGCCGATCCATGAGTCTCTCTCATCATTGATGTTTCTCTCTCTCTCTCTCCCTCTCCCTTCCTCTCTGAAATCAATATACATCGTGCGCTCTTCTGCACCCCGCCAGCAGTAAGCATGTCGCCCCATGTAAAGAAGAAATAGGCAGCGAAGAAGACGACTCACCTTGTTCGAAATCCCAGCTTTAATTCCGACGGGAATTTTACTCTTAAAAGAACAACAACAAAAATTTTAAAATTTCATTTTTTTGAGATTTCTTCACAAACTAGTAATGCTATTGATCTACTAGAAGGGCTATTTTATTCCATAGGAGAAAATGCACTGTCATTCAAATGCTGTAACTATACTACCTCTTTGAGGTGAAAGGTGAGGAGTTACACCAATGTAGACTCTAAGTCATAGGATAGAAAACTGAAGGACACACACAAAATCCAAGCAGCAAAACAACTCTAACGTACACTCTCAACGCAGTATTTAATAGTTTGTACAATTTTTAGGTTTATAAAATGACTAGATCTCTTTTTCCATAAACAGTCTTACCCCCAAAATAGAAGTTTTAAAAATTTCAAAATTTCTGAAATAGTTATGCTCAATTTTTATTTCTGCTCTAAATGGACACTTACAGTTTAGGCAATTTTGGGTTAATGTAGATGGCAAGAGTAAGTTCTCTGGCCCATATTTTACCTAGAGTTTACCAATAGAAGAACTGCATGTAGGTTCAGCTTTTTTCTTGAAAAGTCAATAATACTAACTTCCTAATTTGGCTAATTATGTTGTGGTTAGATAAGAGAATAATCTTGTTTTTAAGAAAATACATACTGAAATATTTAGGGATAAAAGATCATGTTTGTAACTTATACCTAAGTGGTTCAGAATATAATGATATTAATAAATATACACAAAGAGAGAATAATAAAGCAAATGTGCTAAACATGAACATTTAGGGACTCTGAATAAGAAGTATATGGAAAGTGTACTATTGCAACTTTTCCCTAGGTCTGAAATTATTCCAAACTAAAAACTTTAAAAATACACTATATTCTTAAAGGAAAATGAAGATAATATATTTTTTAAATGTTTCCCATTAGGAAGGACATCTGTTCGGATAGTTTTGTCATACTTTTAAGGACAAGAAACTACACTAACTGGTTAGGTAAGAAAAGCAAAAAGTCAAATGAAAATATGGCTCATAACAAATTACTAATGAAAAAGAATATAGCCAATTATGCTAGATGTCAGAAAACAAAATCTAAAATGTAACATTTCATTAGAAATAAGGGTAACCTTTTTTTTCTATTGTAAGAAGACCAGTTGGAGACCTAATGCCAAGCCTGAAATTTCCCTATTTTATGCGCTTTAATTCCCACTCTAAACTTGAGATTTAAGGTCCAGTAGCATTTTCTTTGCGGATTCAAGAGAGCATGGAGTGGGTCAGCCAGGTGTCGGCCCCGTCCCCGCAGCCGCTGGCTCTGCGTGATTTACCTCTGGACACGGCTCCACGTGGCAGTCCTTTATGGAGCAATGGCCGTCTTCCGCCCAGAACGGGCACGGCCGCTTCAGGTTGACCTGGAGAGAAAGAACGTGTCCCCGTGAGCACACTCGGGTCCCGGCTCTGCAGGGCTGTCCTCGAGGTCCCCGTGCTGGGGCGGAGGTCAGGGTGAGGGAGGAGCCTCCTGTCCCAAGGCACCTGCGTGGCTCAGAACTTAAATGCCTGCCGTGCTCCAGACTCCCAGATGTAATGTTCATTTTTAAAAGTAAACGATGCTCGCCTACCCGGTGTGGCTCAGCGGATAGTGAAAGATGAAGAATTCTCCAAGCAGAGGGAGAGGGTGCAGATGCTTAGAGTTTAAAAAGGTGAACAGGTTTCAGCCCTGGCCAGGGCGGCTCAACGGGCATCGTCCCCTGCACCGAAAGGTGGCCAGTTTGATTCCAGGTCAGAGCACATGCTCAGGTTGAGACTCGATCCCCGCTTGGGGGTGTGCAGGAGGCAGCCGACGGATGCTTCTCTGTCCCCCCCACCCTCTTTAAAAATCTAAAAAAAAAAAAAAAAGGCTAACAGGTCTTCAGTGTAATACTTAATACATTCCAGTGATAAAAGATACACATAGGATGCTGAGGAGAGTCAAACCTGAGTCTTTAAATGGGCGATAAGAGTCACACCTGTAGACAGTGATATGAAAACCTTTGGAAATAACAGAATGAAAAATTATACCCATACCTTGTAATAACGGAAGTAGTCTCGCTCTTGCAACTTTTTTATTTTGGGGAAGATTTTGTAGGTGTTAAAGTTATCGATGCTCTCAATATCACACAAGCAATCATCCAGGACTCCAATGACCTAGAAAAATATATATATATATATACACATCTATAAAATTCAAAATATGTAAATGATGTTTGAACCTTAACAAACCTGTGCTAGTAACATAAAAAGATAATCTGTACATTCAAATTAGCCAGTATTTGCTCATTAAGATACATAACAGCCCTGACCGGTTTGGCTCAGTGGATGGAGCGTCGGCCTGTGGACTGAAGGGTCCCAGGTTCGATTCTGGTCAAGGGCATGTACCTTGGTTGCGGGCACATCCCCAGTAGGGAGTGTGCAGGAGGCAGCTGATCGATGTTTCTCTCTCACTGATGTTTCTAACTCTCTATCCCTCTCCTTTCCTCTCTGTAAAAAATCAATAAAAATATACTTTAAAAAAAAGATACATAACAAAGTAGCCCCTTTTTACTATGGTCAGTTCATTAAAAAACAACGGAAGGATTAGATATACCCATTCTGAAGAGCTACACATTTTTATTTAGCGGTAAAAAAGAAAGACATTGTGTGCTCTTTCCAGACCTAAACATAGATTTAACCCAGTGTTTCCTAACACTAACTGGGCCCAGTTCTGCTCTGGTATTACCTGGAGCTGGAGCAGAGCCCGCAGGTTAAGGGCTCAGCCGCACAGGGCTCCCCTGGCCACACAGGCCAGCCCCAGACCCCGGGCCCCTGCACTTGAGGACTACTCGCCGGGGTTTCCCAGGACCCCTTCTCAGGTGGGGTAATTGGCTAGAACGGCCGGCAGAACTCAGGAAAACACTCCACTCATGTTTACTGGGTTCTCGTAACGGCGACAGCTCAGGAACAGCCAGATGGGAGAGGTTCGCAGGGCAGGGCACTGGGAGGGGCGAGGCAGACCTTCCTCGTCTCCGAGCCACCCGAGGGACCACCTCGTCTCTGTTCTCGCCCACCTGGGAGCCCACCGCGCACCCTGTAGCTTTCAGAGCTTCTCTGGAGCTTCTCTGGAGCCCCTCCTGGGGGGCCAGGCCACCCTGCGCCCACCTAGGGGCTCCCCACCTAAGTCGCAACATCGGTGTTAACGGGCCGAAAGGCACTCGCATACTCAGGAGGTCCCCAGGATGTCAGAAGCCGAGCCAGGACAGGTAGGTGACAGGGACCTGATACACAGCTGCTTACACCCGAGCGAGGCAGGAAGGCCCTGGGGGGCTCACGGAGTGAGAGGGACTTGAAGTCCACAGCCAGGTGGAGGGTGTGGCTTGCATTTTGTATCATCAGAGAAGGTAGCCGTTGAGTAAGGGGACAAGTCTGACAAGGTGACACCTTAGCAGAAACCTAAGGGAGCAAGGGAACCACAGGAAGACCCCAGGAGAGGGTGTGCGGCATCGAGGCTCGAGGCAAGAACACACTTGCCACGTCTGAGGAACAGCGGGGAGGTGAGGTGGCTGCAGCAGGCATAGCGGGGAGCAGACTGGGACGAGGGGGGTTCGAGGGGCAAGATCGGGAAGCTGGTTCCTGGTGCACCGAGTTTGAGATGCCTCAGCGGCATCCATCCGAGTGGAGACAGTGAAACGTGGCTGGATATTCGGGCCTGGAGCGGAGACTCCTGGTCTGGAGGCTCTGAGAGTGGATTATGTAGGTG
>NW_005871521.1:156218-167822 GCF_000147115.1 Myotis lucifugus
ACATCCCGGAGCCAGCCCTCCGGTCCCGCCCCGCGTTCGGCCACGCCTCTGTGCCGGCCACGCCCGAGCGCGGGCCTTGTGGGGATTGTAGTCCGCCCGGAAGGGAAGCCGTGGCGGAGCGAACCTGGACCTGCGCTGCAGAGGCCACTCCGCCCCTCGAGCTCGGGCTTCTCGGCGGCCAATGAGATGGGACCACGCGGGCCCCAAAAACACTAGAGCGCGGGCGGGGCTTAGCAGGGCCGCCCCTCCCCCCGCGGTTGTCCTGGAAACGCGGCCAGGCCTCCTGTGTCGTGGTTCCTGACCCCGCAACGCCAGGCGCCCCAGGTTAGCCCAGTACCCACGTGCGTTAGCATCATCTGAGACTTGGAGTCCGGGGTGCTTGCTTTGTCTCAGTTACTGTCCTGTGGCCTAATCCACTGCGGGGGCTTCGTGGGGCACCGTGGCTTCGACCCCTCTTTCCGCTTAATAAGCCCCAGACGTGATGATGTCACCCTCTGCCCGCCCCACTCCCACCGCTAGGTTGACACGTACAAACAATGCACCTTAAGCGCTGGGTGCCTCCGTTTCCCATCTGTACGGGAATACCGTGATGCTCCCCTCGAAATGGATTCCAGGATGGATGGCCCTGGCCGGTTTGGCTCAGTGCATAGAGCATCCGCCTGCGGACTGAAGGATCCTGGGTTAGATACCTCGGGTTTCGGGCCGGATCCCAGCCGTGGTGGGGGGGGGGGGGGGGAGGCTCTCTCACATCGATGTTCCTCTCTCTCTGGGTCTCCCCCTTCCCTTCCACTCTCTCTAAAAACCAATGGAAAAAAATCCTCGGGTGGGGGTTAACATACCTACCTACCTACCTACCTACCTAAATAACTCCCAATCCAATAGTCATGATCATTGAGAATTGCCAGGCAGCACTATTTCCCAGGGACTATCACAGGGCGGGTGTTCCTCTACTTGTCTATATACATGGTGTCCCCAAAATGTGTACACCCCCTTTGGATATGTAAAGGTGGCTATATATGCTGCATTCATTTCAAAACTGAACTCTCAGCTGTTCCCGTGTGTATACATTCTTGGGGACACCCTGTCCCCTGCCTCTGTTTGTTTTTGTTGAAGCAAGTTCATCAGCTGCTTCTCATCAGAAGTCTGAACACTGCCCACTGTGTCTCCCAGTCGCCAAAAGACAACACAACAGCCCAGGGCCTGGTAGGAAAGCTTCGCTCACACAGAGACAGGGCGAGCACGCCAGCTTGAATAGGCCTTGGGGGTCTGTTCCCCTAGCTCTCGGCACCTTTTGGAGCTTCAGCAGAGGGGACCCCCCCCCAATGGGACAGACACAGCAGTGGGGTTGGCCAGGTGCCATCGGAGGCACACAGGTCAGCAGAACAAAGGAGACTGCAGCCCTAGCCGGTTTGGCTCAGTGGGTAAAGCGTCGGCCTGAGGACTGAAGGGTCCCAGGTTCGATTCCAGTCAAGGGCACGTACCTTGGTTGCAGGCTCAATCTCCAGCCCTGGTGCAGGCGCCTGCAGGAGGCAACCAATCAATGTGTCGCTCTCACATTGATGTTTCTCTCTGTCTCTCCCTCTCCCTTCCTCGATGAAATCAATAAAAAATACATTAAAAGAAGAAAAAGTAAAGGAGAGTGCACACTGGGTCTGCAAGGGAGACGATGCCCACACAGGTGGCAAGTCCTCAGGGTGGGACTCCTCATCCCTGGGCGAGGAAGTACCCAGGCCCCAGGCCCTGCTTGCACAGCCCGTGGGGTTGAAAGTCTGCATGTGAGATTCCTCTTAGTCTCCATCCCCCTCACATGAACTTTGTATAAAGCGATTCCATTTAAGTGGCCCGAGTCACGAATGAGCTAAGTCCCCCTTCCTCACGGCCATTCCTGTCCATCAGGAACACTGACCCAAGAGCGGCAGCCTGTTTGTTTTTAAATATTTTTTTATTGATTTCAGAGAGAGGAAGGGAGAGAGAGAGAGAGAGAAACATCAAGGATGAGAGAGAATCATGGATCAGCTGCCTCCTGCACGCCCCACACTGGGGATCGAGCTCACAACCCGGGCATGTGCCCTGACTGGGAATCGAACTGTGACCTCCTGGTTCAGAGGTTGACGCTCAACCACTGAGCCACGCCAGTTGGGCGAGAATGGCAGCCTTTTGAGGTGCTTCTTAGTTGACAACTGATGCCATTTAAACCTTCAGCAGCCACGTAGGACCACCTGTGACCTTCTCTTTCTTTCCCTCCTGCAGTCACTGTGTCCGTGACCTTGTCCATGACCTTGTTTCTACTTCCTGGAGGTTTGTTTTTCCGTTGTACAAACCATCTGGGTGCCGCCCCCACTGTGATGAGCCCTGGGCCCTGTGTGGAGTGGACAGGACGGAGGCGTGGGGGGGTGAGTAGGACTGTGGGTCCAATCAGACCCCCAACGTGCAGGTGGTTATTCAGAACATGGTGATTAGCTGAAGTCTTTTGCGTTATAGAAATTAGGAGGGAGGAAGAAATTGGCAGCATTGTGATTCCAGTTTTCCCAATTTTTTTAGCTTGAATAGATCTTTCCCCTTGATCACATTATATATTAACTTCCAGCATGCCCCAATATGTTTGTTATACAAATGGTTTATCCAAACCACCGGCCACTAGGTAAACTCCTTTAGAAATGGAAATAAATCTGGCTCAAGTTTATCAGCTTTAATGCTGTTAAGTGAGAATGCTTGAGAGCATCGCAGCTGAGTAAACAGTACAGAAAAGCGTGAATACGTTTAAAGATAACTACTCACACGCCACAGGCGGGCCAAGTTCTTTCGCTTAATTGCTTTTAATCCCTATTACTTGTCAAAAGAAAAGGGGAAGAACTTCCCTGGGTAAATTCAGAAATCCTATCATCAAGCAAAAACTCCCTTTGTAACAAAGTGAGAAGTAGAAAGCCACTTAAACAGAAAAAAAAAAAAAACCCCACAAACAATTGCCGTTGTTAGCACACCAGCACCATCTACAAATACAGTTGTTTAAACAGGACAGATTGCCAGGGCTCAGCAGGTTCATTAGTCACCGCTCAGCGTGAAAATTACTGGGGTTATTAAATTTCCACCCCATTACCTTCACTCCCGTTTGGAACCGCTCATCAGCGAGCGCCTCCTTCGTTAGAAGTCACGGGTTAACCAAGCCATCAACCCGCGGACACACGATGCACTTGGCGGTATCTTGGAAACGCAAACCCTTAGCTCAAGTTGATTGCTCCCACAAGTCTCTGAAGCGTTCTACTCATCTACTCCAGTCCCAAGCCTTCCATTCGAAACCATTCGCTACAGACACTGCAAATGGTGCTTGAGAAAAAGCACCCCAAACTCCCGGAGTAATGGGCTTCCAGGAATTGGTCTTCACCAGCCCCCCGACAAGGGTGTTCCCCGCTCTGTCTTTGTAGGAGTCCCCAAGCGCACGTCTGTTGGAGGAGTTGCCTCCTGCCTTTAGGGCCTGGTTCGGAGGGAGGTGTCTTCGGAGATTAAACTGGACCCCAAATTGCATTAACAAAGGAACAGCAGTCAATGAGCAACATTTATTGACTCTTCATTGAACTGAATACCCACTCAGCGGTTCTCAGCCTGTGGGTCGAGACCATCGGAAAACACATATAGCATATCAGATATTTACATTACGATTCAGAACAGTAGTAAAATTACAGTTATGAAGTAGCAACGAAAATAATTTTATGGTTGGGGGTCACCACAACACGAGGAACTGTATTAAAGGGTCGCGTCATTAGGAAGGTTGAGAACCACTGCGACTAAAGAGAATGTGGGCCCTAGCTGGTTTAGCCCAGTGGATAGAGCATCGGCCCTCGAACTGAAGGGCCCCGGGTTCGATTCCAGTCAAGGGCACATGCCCGGGTTTCAGACTCCATCCCCAGTGTGGGGCATGCAGGAGGCAGCCGATCCATGCTTCTCTCTCACCATTGATGTTTCTCTCTCTCCCTCTCCCTTCCTCTCTGAAATCAATAAAAGTATATTTAAATAAATAAAATAAAATTCTCTTTGCTTCACCCGAATTAAACTTCTCTCCATGCGAATGGTGCCATTGGTAACTTAAAAAGTCCCAGTTCTTTCCTCTCCTCTCCCTGCTGTTAGGGATGTGGGTTTCCAGGGGTTCAGGCCCAGGCCGAGCCTCCGCACCCTCATGTGCCTTTGCTGCCCCCTACCTTCCCTCTGGCGCACTGCACCCTCCTCGCTCATTCTTTTTCTCCCTTCGTCATGTTCTATGTTCCCCAAAGAAAACCCGATCGATAACAGTATAAGCCTGTTTGAAACTTAAAATGGATGAAAGCAGCGTGACGCGAAGGAGGGAAATGCTAATGGTGTAAACCAGATGGGAAAAGTCTCCATTGCCTGAAATAGACTAGCCGCAATGTATTCTGTAAAATGGAAAACATCAGCTATTGATTTCCTGTTTGTCTGTGGGACTGTGTTTGGGGGGTTAGGCAGGTCAAGACTGATTTGATGAAGCAGGCACCTTTGTGAAAATCATTTCTAAGTTTTCTATTTAAAATGATTTTAAAATCACATTAGACATACATAACTATTCATATGTAAAATTCGAGCATTCGGAAACAAAGCTAAAGTCTCTTTAAGCATTACTCCCTCCCAGAGATGGCCATGATCAGACCTGGTTATGAGTTTAGCATGTATCCATTCTTTTATTTATTTATTTTTTTTTTGTAAAACATATTTTTATTGATTTCAGAGGGGAAGGGAGGGGGAGGGAGAGATAGAAACATCAATGATGAGAGAGAATCACGGATGGGCTGCCTCCTGCACGCCCCCTATTGGGGATCGAGCTCACAACCCGGGCATGTGCTCTGACTGGGAATACAACCGTGACCTCCTGGTTCATAGGTCGATGTTCAACCACTGAGCCACGCCGGCCGGGTCATTGGTTGATTCTTGTATGTGCCCTGACCTGGGATCAAACCTGAAACCTTGGTGTATCAGGACGATGCTCTAACCAACTGAGCCACCCGGCCAGGGCTTAATGGGCAAATAATTCAAAGTAAGCTGGGAAAGTGAGGTTTCATCTCCTGCACTAGACGGTTCCTGCCTGCCTAAGCGAGAAGTGGAGGAACCTTCTAGAATGACTTGTGCTTAAATCTATGTGCCAGAATGTTGTGCTCCATCAAACAGAACAGGACTCAAAGCATCAGAAATGGTAATGCTTTACTTATTTAAGTTTGATAACCTTTTTGGAATCCGTCACTGTTATACATTCGTGGGAAACCATGAATGCTTAACAAGGCAACAAAAGAACATTTTGCATTCTGACATATGCGTCTCCCTCCCATTTAGACAAGGATACACACTGAACTCTGTGATAAATTACAGTGTGTTTAAAGATTACATGGTCTCTCCGCCCGCGTCCCCTCCTTGCTCTGTTCTCTTCTCCACTCAGCTGCCAGACTAATCCTCCAAAAACACCAATTTTTGCCGAACCGGTTTGGCTCAGTGGATAGAGTGTCAGCCTGCAGACTGAAGGGTCCCAGGTTCGATTCCGGTCAAGGGCATGTACTTTGGTTGCAGGTACATCCCCAGTGGGGGGCGTGCAAGAGGCAGCTGATCGATCTCTCTCATTGATGTTTCTGGCTCTCTGTCCCTCTCCCTTCTTCTCTGTGAAAAATCAATAAAATATTTTTAAAAAACCACACAACCAATTTTCAAGCGCCACTTCTCCAAACCTCACTTCCTGGCTCCCTGGTGCCTGAAAAACCACTTCCAATGCTTTTGTCTGCAAATGCATATAGACGCTGCGTTTTGGTTACTTGCTAAAGTAGCACAAACTCGTGGTGACAGGTGCATGAGTGAAATCCAACGTCTGATTCCACGGTTACCAAGTCTGCAAGCCTGTTTGGGGGAAAAGAACAACTGGAGGTCGCAGAACAGTGTGGCCATGGCCGCATGAAATTTAACACGTGATTCCGAGATTCATGCATATCGAGGTGCTATTGAGAAATGTTGAAAATGTCCATTGTAAAGAGTGTTTTAAAACACTCCGAGCAGCAACAAGAGGAAAAGCAAGAAGGTATAGTGTGATAGCAAACAGACTGTGTCAGAACCCTTTGGGACCTCCAGTGCCTAAAAATTGTCTTTAAATTGCTTTTTTTTCAGTTGTCACAACAATAGCTTCCATTCTTTATAGTTTACACAGCCCGTGGGAAAAATAAAGGTAATTATGGGTATGGTTGCAATTCATAAGAAAGGCGGAATGAAAGGGAATAAAAATCAATGTATATATCCAGTCTTTCTTTTAAAAAATGAATGCCTGGCCAGCATGGCTCAGTGGTGGAGTACTGACCTATGAACCAGGAGGTCACGGTTCCATGCTCTTGTCCAGGTTGCAGGCTCAATCCCCAGGAGGGGGCGTGCAGGAGGCAGCCAATCAATGATTCTCTCTTATCACTAATGTTTCTCTCTCTCTCCCTCTCTGAAATAAAATATACATATATATTTGTTAATAGAGCGTCAGCCTGTGGACTCAAGGGCCCCATGTACCTTGGTTGCGGGCACATCCCCAGTAGGGAGTGTGCAGGAGGCAGCTGATCGATGTTTCTCTCTCATCGATGTGTCTAACTCTCTATCCCTCTCCCTTCCTCTCTGTAAAAAATCAATAAAATATATTAAAAAATAAATAAATAAATAAATAAAATATATATATATATATTTTAAAAACTAACCTTAAGATGCATTTCTGCCACTCATCTGCTATTTGACATAATAGCCCAGCCAGTGTGGCTCAGTGGTTGAACATCAACCTATGAACCAGGAGGTCAGGGTTCGCTTCCTGGTCAGGGCACATGCCTTGGTTGTGGGCTCGACCCCAGTGTGGGGCGTGCAGGAGGCAGCCGATCCATGATTCTCTCTCATCATTGATGCTTCTATCTTTCTCTCCCTCTTCCTCTCAGAAATCAATAAAATATATATATATATATTTTAAAGAATGGGAGCGATAAGAAGATGGAATAAATAGTTTAGAGCTTTGAAAAGCAAACCAGCTCTAGAGCACTGCTCCGTTTCCTTAGGTTGTGCTGCTAATCAGAGAGCCCAGCCTGATCGGTGGTTTCTGATAACCACCCTCAGTAACCCTTTCATAATCAAGAGACCTACAGAGTGAACCACACACCCGACCTCAGCTTCGATTCTAAGAGAAAATACCCAGAAAAAAATTTCCCTTCTCACCAGGGGGCAGGCGGAGAGGAAGTGGATCCTCCCACCCACGAATTTCCCCGGAAAGCGTTCGTCTGGGAGGTACTGTTCTCCTTAGACACAGGGCGGGACCCTGCTCCGGGTGCCTCATGTCTTCATAGCACATTTCAGAGAATAAAGCCCATCCTGAGAGCGCCATGGGCTTCAGGACCACCCAGCAAGTGGCGAGAGGGACGCAGCCAGGCCCTGGGCGCCAACACGGTACGTAGACCTTCGATGCTTTCCGGCAATGCTCAGAGCTGAGGCTTCAGCTAGCGGTGGCTCCTTTCCAATGACTTACTTGTTAATATTGTGCACTAAAAGCCATTACAAGACCTCTTTCAAACCAATTCCTATCTTTCTATTCTTTTTTCTCTCATCAGTTTATTTTGTTAATTAATTCCACATGTGAGTGTGACCATGTGATACTTGTCTTTCTCTGACTGAATTATGTCACTTAGCATGATACTCTCCAGGTCCCTCCATGTTGTCTCAAAGGGTAAGAGATTCTTCTTTTTTTTACAGCTGCATAGTATTCCACGGGGGTCAATGTCCTACAGCTTTTCTATCCACTCCTCTCCTGATGGGCACTCGGGCTGTTTCCAGATCTTAGCTATTGTAATTGTGCTGCTGTGAACATAAGGGTGCCTACATTCTTTCTATTCTTATGTGCTGAAAGCAGACATAGATTATTTTAAAACCCTTAAGAGATTCCTTTTAAATGAGTTGCCCATCGTCTTTGTATAACAGATTGGTGGTTGAGGATAGGTTTAAAGTATAACCATCTTTTCTTAAAAATATAGTTTTAGTGATTTCAGAGAGGAATGGAGAGGGGAGAGAGAGAGAGAAACATCAGTGATGAGAGAGAATCATGGATTGGCTGCCTCCTGCACGCCCCCTACCAGGGATCCAGCCGAAACCGGGCGTGTGCCCTCACCGGGAATAGAACGGTGACCTCCAGGTTCGTAGGTCCACGCTCAACCACTGAGCCAGGCCTGGCGGGGCCTGTGCGGGTTTTAAGGGTGATGTCTCCCGCTGCTCCGGGACTGGGCGCACCTGGGCGCGCGCGGGCAGGAGGGATGGCGGGGCTGGGGCGCACGGGCACCCCGACCGTTCCCGCGCTCGCCGGCCCGGTGCTGCAGGAGGGACCCAGGACCCGGGGCTCAGGGGCTCCCCTAGTTGCCGGAGCAGGAAGTGAGCGCGAGGAGGAGCCGGGAGGAGGAGAGAAGGAGGAGAGGGCGAGGAGGAGGAGCGGGAGCCGGGCTGGAGGAGGGGCGCAGGCCGGCGTGTGCTCCGCGCGTCCCCACCGCAGGCTCCCCGTCCCCGCCGTGCGCTCCCTCCGGTCCGGAGGCTGCGGGCCCCGCTCGGGCGCCGTCTCCCCACCCGCCCGCCCCATGGCTTCGCCGGAGGACCCTCTGCGCGCAGGTAAAGCGGTGCCGCGCCGCGCGCTCACCTGGGGTGTGGGGGCCCGAGTGTCGCGGGACCCCCGAGGGGCGCCCGGTCCGGGTCCTCGGGGGGCCGACCGGGGACCTGAGCACGAGGTCCTCCGCCCCCCTCCCCTGCCCCCATCTCTCACGCGTGCCCCGGACGCGCCTTCCGCCCCCTCCGCCCCCTCCGCCCCCCACCTCCCCAGCGCTTTTGTTTGCGCTCCTGCGCCAGGTTGGGACAAGTCCTCCCACCTCTGGTGGAGAAGAAGGTGGATTCCCCTGCGCCTCGGCCTCTCCCTTCCTCCCTCTCTCAGGCCTCCTCGCTTCTCCGCTTCTCACTTCACTTGTGCTGAATGGGTTTGTCCTAAATATGGGCCCTCGAGCTATTGCACAGACACCAGCATCTCCAAACCCAGAGCCTGATCCACCTGGGGGGACCCCACCTCGGGGGGTGGGGGCGGTCTCTGATTAGGTGGGCCTCTAGTCCTGTCCTTGCTTTAAAATACTGTGTTTAGCCCTGGCCGGTTTGGCTCAGTGGATAGAGCGTCGGCTTGCGTACTGAAGGGTCCCGGGTTCGATTCTGGTCAAGGGTATGTGCAGGAGGCAACCAATTGATGTGACGTCTCCGTCTCTCCCTCTCTCTTCCACTCTCTCTAAAAATCAATGGGGAAAAATATATCCTCTGGTGAGGATTAAAAAGTATATATTATAACTCTGTGTGTGCCTACTAGTAAGGCCAGAATCTGGATGGTTCTCCAATCTCACTTGGATTTTCAAATCTTCCTCAGGCCTCACCTCTTAGGAGTTTTCTGCCCTCACTCTCACCTCTACAGGGAATGATGCCACGCGTGGTGCTGTCCCAGGAACTTGGTAAATGGCCTCTCCCTTTCCCCACCCCACCCTGGGTTACCATCCTTTCTCGCCTCATTTCCCAACTCATCTCCCAGATGGTGTTTCACTCCGTGTGCCTTCCACTAACCCATTCACCAAACGGTGGCCAGAGTGACCTTTTCTTTAAAAAAAATTTTTAAATTGATTTCAGAGAGGAAGGGAAAGGGAGAGAGAGAGAAACATCAATGATGAGAGAATAATTGATTGGCTTCCTCCTACACGCCCCATACTGGGGATCGATCATGAAACCCAGGCATGTGCCCTGACCGGGAATCCAACTGTGACCTCATGGTTCATAGGTCATCGCTCAACCCCTGAGCCACGCTGGCCGGGCATCCCCTGTCATTCTTCATAGAAAGCACGAAAGCCCTTTTGACTCGAGATGCTGGAAATTTGGGAAACGAACTCGCTTTCGTCTTTGTTTTCTCTGAAAGGACACCATTCGAGCAGATCCTTGAATGGCCTTGAGGACACTGTCTAGGAACGGTTGACCTTGATCTAATGTGACTAATGGAGGCCGATGTCCGAACGGGACAGGGTGGCGGCTGCTGGGTAGCTCGCCGGCGTCTGTGATGGGCGATGCGTGGGCATTCCTACTGGAAAGGCAGCTGGGTGCCCTGCCCAGGCTCCCGGGGATCCTGCTTCCAGAGATGATGAGATTTGGGTCTTAGAGAGGATGAGTAGTTGAGAGTGTGGATTTAGGGTTGATGCTGGGCCCAGCCGGCGTGGCTTGGTGGCTGAGCGTCAACCCATGAACCAGGAGGTCACAATTGGATTCCTGGTCAGGGCACAGGCCCGGGTTGCAGGCTCCAACCCCAGTGTGGGGCGTGCAGGAGGCAGCCAATCCATGATTCTCTCTCATCATTGATGTTTCTATCTCCCTTCCTCTCCCTTCCTCTCTGAGACCAATAAAGGTATAATTTTAAAAATAAATTAATTTAAAAAATAAAATTAATAAAAGAACATATCCTTGGGTGAGGATTAAAAATAGATAAAAAGATTCTGTGAGGTATTTTTGTTAACCTTCACCTGAGGATATTTTTCCATTGATTTTTAGAGGGAGTGGAAGGGAGGGGGAGAGACAGAGAGAGAGAAACATCGATGTGAGAGAGACACATCGGTACCCCAACCGGGCCGGGGATCCAGCAACCGAGGTACGTGCCCTTGACCGGAATTGAACTTGGGGCCCTTCAGTCCTCGGGCCAACGCTCCGTCCGCTGAGCCAAACCGGCTATGGCCCGGTGAGGATGTATGACTTTAGTAATTCACACGAACCACACTCAGACGCTTAATATTTTTAATGTGATAAAAATGGATCGCAGATGCCCTAACTGGTTTGGCTCAGTGGATAGAGCATCGGCCTGCGGACTGAAAGGTCCCAGGTTCGATTCCGGTCAAGGGCATGTACCTTGGTTGTGGGCACATCCCCACTGTGGGGTGTGCAGGAGGCAGCTGATTGATGTTTCTCTCTCATCGATGTTTCTAATTCTCTATCCCTCTCCCTTCCTCTCTGTAAAAAAATCAATAAAATATATATATTTTTAAAAATGGATCGCAGAGGAGCAGGAAACGGGAGGAAGCAGGAGCCGAATTCAGTAACTCCTGCTTCACGTTCTAATCGGATCCAGCAGGAGAGCTGCCCAGGCCACGCCTGCGTGGTTTCTGGTTATTCGTAACTCTGAGTATTTGTAGATACGTGTCCATAAATCGTTCCCAAATATTTAAAAAAATAAATAAAGACTGTCTTCATCTCTTTCGGGTGCAGTCTGAAGCCATCCCTTCTTATTTTGTCTCCGCCGACGACTGGAAGTAAGTTTTTCTCGGCGCGACCACGGCAGCGTGTGCGCCGCGCGAAGAAGGTTATCGGAGGACACGTGTGCGTTTCCATTGACGGACATTCTCCCTGCTGTGTTTTCCTGCAGGTCACATGGCCGAGGAGCCCGTGGAAGACACGGACCCCAGCACTCTGTCCTTCCACGTGGTAGGTCACCCATTTCCCACGGCGGCGCTGACTCTCGCCTTCCCTTTCCCCGGTGTTACGTCTTTACATTTTTTTCTTTTC
>NW_005871521.1:168008-170261 GCF_000147115.1 Myotis lucifugus
TGACAATCCCTGGCCTCCCTTACCCCCCAGTGTCTTATGTCCATTGGTTATGCTCATATGCATGCATACACGTCCTTCGGTTGATCTCTTACCCCCCTCCCTCCTGCCCCCCAACCCTACCCGGCCTTCTCGCTGCAGTTTGACAATCTGTTTGAGGCAGCTCTGCCTCTGTATCTATTATTGTTCAAAAGTTTATAATGGTCTCTATTATCCATGAATGAGTGAGATCATGTGGTATTTTCCCTTCATTGACTGGCTTATTTCACTTAGCATAATGCTCTCCAGCTCCATCCATGCCGTTGCAAATGCCCTCTTTACATTTAAAAAAAAATATATTTTTATTGATTTCAGAGAGGAAGAGAGAGGGAGGGAGAGAGAAACATCATCGATGAGAGAGAATCATGGATCGGCCGCCTCCTGCACGCCCCCTACTGGGGATTGAGCCCACGACCCAGGCATGTGCCCTGGACCAGAATCGAACCTGGGACCCTTCGGTCCCCAGGCCGATGCTCTACCCACTGAGCAAACTGGCCTGGGCGTCCCCTCTTTACATTTCTGATTACTCGGCATTTACATGAAGATTAGAAACCCCAAGATGAGGTTTTCCCTTGATAGCTTCTTTTTTAAAAAAAAGTACTTTATGAGGTGACTTACTTTATTTTATTTTTTTAAAATATATTTTTATTGATTTCAGAGAGGAAGGGAGAGGGAGAGAAACATCACTGATAAGAGAGAATCATGGATCGGCTGCCTCCTGCACGCCCCCTACTGGGGATCGAGCCTGCAACCCGTGCATGTGCCCTGACCAGGATGGAACCGGGACCCTTCTGTCCGCAGGCTGACACTCTATCCACTGAGCCACACCGGCTCGGGCTAAAGGCTCCTCTTTTTAAATTGCAGGAAATATGGAGGGAGAATGGCACTCTGGACAGGAGAGGGAGTGTGTGTCGTGGTCAGAGCTGAGGGAACTAGGAAGGCTGATTCTGTCTCCTGTCCCAACACTAGCTTCTCGTCAACCTTGCTTTGGTTTCTCTAAGTCAAGAATACAGCCCGGCCGGCGGGGCTCAGTGTCTGAGCGTCGACCTGTGAACCAGGAGGACACGGTTCGATTCCCAGTCAGGGCACATGCCGAGTTGCGAGCTCCATCCCCAGTGTGGGGCGTGCAGGAGGCAGCCGATCCATGATTCTCTCTCATCAGTGATAATTCTTTCTGTCTCTCTCTCTCTCTCTTTCTCTTTCTCTCTCCCTTCCTCTCTGAAATCAATAATACACACACTCACACATATATTTATATATATATATATACACACCCACATATATACATATATCTATCTATATCTATATCTATATCTATATCTATATCTATATCTATATCTATATATCTGTATCTATCTATCTATATATCTATCTATATATTACAAGCAGGCTATGGGTCAGCCCTAATGAGAAGTACAAGGCTAAACACGTGCAAGGTTTTAAATTAAAATTATGGCCCTGACCAGTTTGGCTCAGTGGATAGAGCGTCGGCTTGTGGACTCAGGGGTCCCGGGTTCGATTCCGGTCAAGGGCATGTACCTTGGTTGCGGGCACATCCCCAGTAGGAGGTGTGCAGGAGGCAGCTGAATCGATGTTTCTCTCTCATCGATGTTTCTAATTCTCTATCCTTCTCCCTTCCTCTCTGTAAAAAATCAATAAAATATATATTTAAAAAAAATAAATTAATTAAAATTATGACTTTCGCAAGATAACGCTTTCTTTTCACTGTGATCGTGTATGTAAGTGACTGTGATGTTTAGAAATAACTCTCCTCTTCTGTTGGTTTCTGCAGTCAGACAAATATCCGATTCAAGATACGGGACTCCCTAAAGGTAGGTACAGTTACCGCCGCTACTTGAACTTGTGATTGTTGAATATCTTGAATGAAGCGCTCGTCCAAGTAATTTTTCATTATTTAAAATTGTGAAACAGAAACATACCAGTCATTGAGTTCATGGCTTCTTTGATGATTATTTCAGGCATGAATTTTCTCTTTTTTTGTTTTTTTAAAATATGTTTTTAAAGACTTTAGCGAGAGAGGAAGAGAGAGAGGTAGAGACATCCATGATGAGAGAGAATCATGGATCGGCTGCCTCCTGCACGCCCCACACTGGGGATCGAGCCCCCAACCCGGGCATGTGCCCTGACCGGGAATCAAACTGTGACCTCCTGGTTCATGGGTCAACGCTCAACCCTGGCCCCCTCTGTGGTCTGCAC
>NW_005871521.1:170361-171518 GCF_000147115.1 Myotis lucifugus
GGCTTTCTGTGTTTGGGTGGAAGCCAGCGGATACCTTCCCACCCCCTCACCCATTCACCTCCAGGCTCAGCCGGGGGCCGAAGGCCGTCCAGCCTCCTTCTGACCACAACTGATTCCGCAAAGGGACTTCGGGCCGACCTCCTTCCCCGCCTCTCTGGGGTGACTGGGCTCAGGCCTGAATTTTCTTTTTTTTTTTAAAAAATATATTTTATGGATTTTTACAGAGAGGAAGGGGAGAGGGATAGAGAGTTTAGAAAACATCGATGAGAGAGAAGCATCGATCAGCTGCCTCCTGCACACTCCCCTACTGGGGATGTGCCCGCAACCAAGGTAGATGCCCTTGATTGGAATCGAACCTGGGACCCTTCAGTCCGCAGGCCGACGCTCTATCCACTGAGCCAAACCGGTTAGGGCAGGCCTGAATTTTCTTATTAAAATCTATACACTCTAACATTATCTGTCAAGTTCCTACGGTGTTTTTAACATGCACTAAATGGAGAGGCTCGGGACTCTGGGTTGCAAGTGACAGACATCTAACTCGAGTTCATTAAAAAAGTGGGGAGAGATTGATTGGCTTAAGGGCTTGGGGTGCCACTAGCTCCCAGCATTGGCCGGAGGCTCTGGCCGCCTCTCTCTCTCCCCCCCTCATCTCTGTCTTCTGTTCCTGGCAGGCTTTCTCCACGTGGTGGGAGAGATGGTCCCTGACACCCCCCTAACTTCCCCCTGGTGCTGCTCATGGGGGTGGAGAGAGAGGGGCCTCCCCCAGCGCCCACAGCCCATTTCAGGGACATTTGACATGAGCTGTGGCCGTGTGGCTTCGCGGAGTCAGTTGTGGTCAGCAGGAGGCTGGAGGGCTCCGGCCGGCTGCACCCGGAGGGAGGGAGGGAGGGTGGATGGGGAGGGTATACAATGATTTCCACCCAAACCACAGGAAAGCCGGTTCGGTTTCCGATGGAGGGGTGCTTGTCAGGCCCCCAAACCAAACAGCTCTCTCCTCGCCCGTAGGCAGATGTTCGGGGGGTGCAGACCACAGAGGGGGCCAGGCCTCTGCTTGTCCCAGTCTTCCCCCGTGGGGCGGCCTGCAGGGCTGCACCCTTCCCCGAGGCCGAGCTGCCAGCGGTCACACGGGAGCGTGCACCTGGGCTCGGCTGACACCC
>NW_005871521.1:172906-174417 GCF_000147115.1 Myotis lucifugus
TTTCCAGTCTAACCTATTGATTAATACCCCGGGGGTTTATTTATATTTTCAGATCCAGGCCCCGCTACCCAGAAATCATTACAGGGGGGGGGGGGGGGGGGTCTGGGGTCAGGCCAGGGAGCCTGCATGCTCACACTTACCTAAGGGGCCGGGCCCAGACCTCACTTTGAGAGCCAGACTGAGAAGCTGTAGGACTTTTGTGCCTGCCGGCCAGGCCTGTCGGAGGGAGAGCGGAACTCAGCCACGCCAGCCTGAGTGGACTCAGCGGTGACTTCAGGTCTTGGGGTCTCAGTTTCCCTGGAGGGCAGGGAGGACATGTTAGCATCCACCTCCTAGGATGCGTGTGTCTGAGAGAAGTTCATGGACCGAGTCTGGATGGTGCCTGGCACACCCAAGCATCAGACGGACGGATGGAGGGAATCTGGCAAAAGAATTGTGCAGCCTGGCTGGTGTGGCTCAGTGGTTGAGCATCGACCTGTGAACCAGGAGGTCAGGGTTCGATTCCTGGTCAGGGCACATGCCCGGGTTTCGGGCTCGATCCCCAGTAGGGGGCGTGCAGGAGGCAGCTGATCCATGATATTCTCTCATCATTGATGTTTCTATCTCTCCCTCTCCCTTCCTCTCTGAAATTAATATATTTTTAAAAAAAGAATTGTAGCCGAAACCGGTTTGGCTCAGTGGATAGAGCGTCGGCCTGCGGACTGAAGGGTCCCAGGTTCGATTCCGGTAAAGGGGCGTGTACCTGGGTTGCGGGCACGTCCCCAGTGGGAGATGTGCAGGAGGCAGCTGATTGATGTTTCTCTCTCATCGATGTTTCTAACTCTCTATCTCTCTCCCTTCCTCTCTGTAAAAAATCAATAAAATATATTTAAAAAAAAAAAGAATTGTGCAGATCAGTGTGGGGGACTGTCGACAGCTCTCACAGCCCAGCGGCAGAGAGGGGGGCTGTTTTAGAGAAAGAACGAGCCACAGCGGCTCTGGGAACGCACCGTCAGGGTCCCATCTTTCTGTAGATCTTTGATCGGCCTTGCAGAGATTTCCTGTTTTGAAAGAACAAGATTGTTGCTTGGCAACCTGATACTGCAGTGATTGTACTATGGGGTTTCTCCTAGAATTTGAGTTTTGCAAAACCTTGATTAAAACGGTGATGAGTTGACAAATGAGGCGGCTGGGAAAACCATACACTCGATCTTTTCTTCTGCCCTCATGCGTGGGGAATCGTATTATTAGGCACATTGTCTCTTATCTCCAAAGACATACATCATCTCATACGTAATGAACCAGGTCCAGAAGTTTAAACACTTACTCCAACATTTGCATCCAATAATAGAACAATTTAATGTCTGCTGGGTTTTTTAAAAATATTTTTTTTTATTGATTTCAGAGAGGAGTGGGAGAGAGAGAGAGAGAAACATCAATGATGAGAATCATGGATCGGCTTCCTCCTGCAAGCCCCACACTGGGGATCCAGCCTGCAAACCAGGCAGGTGCCCTGACCGGGAATCAAACCG
>NW_005871521.1:174517-175858 GCF_000147115.1 Myotis lucifugus
CACTGGCCCGGGCTGACTCACATTTTGAGAGAAAAGTGTCTTGAGTCTCAGGTCTTTCCCCGCACTGTGCTTTCTACTACTAAACTGTGTCTTTTTTTTTTCCTAGTTGAAGAGTGTGATCCAGTCCCTTCCAACGGCCCAACAAATTCTGATGTGCACCATCAGGTAAGGAGAATTCCAGTTATATTTTTTACTCTCTGGTATGGAAAACTAGAATTTTTAAGGAATTCCCTTCTAGCGCTTGAAAAATAAAGAAGCACGCTTGCCTTCCTGGTTCATAGGTCGATGCTCAATCACTGAGCCACGCTAGCTGGGCTGTGTATTCATCTTAGAGACAAGAAAAGGGAGAGAGAGAGAGAGAGAGAGAGAGAGAGAGAGAGAGAGAGAGAGAGAGAGAGAAACATTGACGTGAAAGAGAAACATCGATCGGTTGCCTCCTGCATATGCCCTGACCAGGGATCGAAACCCGAAACCTAGGCATGTGCCCTGACTGGGAATCAACCCGCCACCTTTTCCGTGTCCACGCGCCGACCACATGTGAAGTTCTGTGTAGTGTGACTAATAGAACATCAATCTGCAGCAAGTCACTCATGGTGCTGTTCTTGGCTAGACAAGCCGCCTTAGTGATAAAGCACGCGGTTCGAGCCATCACACAGCCCTCTTGAAAGTTGCTTTCGCTCTGATCTGTGGGTTTTCCGTCACCCACTGGCAGCCTCTCGTTACGTGTCCACTTGCCACTCAGCATTTCCCCGGGAGTGACGGTCCCCCGATGGACGTTGACACTGCCTGGCTGTGAATTATTTTAGGGAACCTACTGTATCCATTCTCCCTTTCTTACAACTCTTCCTTTGTTGAGCCAAGTTTTCTCCTTCACGTTGCTTTGTGACACGGGTTAGATCCCCTTCAAGATACAAGAATGCCGCAGTGTTTACTTGGCTTCGAGGGATTTCCCCAAAACCATGTGAGATTAGGCGCAGAATAGACCTTAGCACGTTGCTCAGTGTTTATTTGTTTTTCCCTCTAGTATTTGTGTTATAATTCTTTCTGTGTGCAGTCAAGGCTACCCTGAAAGATGAAGATAGATTTATCCACTAAAATGAAATGGGGGGGGGACCTATGTAAGTTTTTTTGTTGTTGTTGTTGTCAGCCGTTTTAAAATGGAACGTCTTCTATTCCTGCAAAGAGGAGGCCTGTGCCCGCTCCTCCGGGGGGTTATTGCTGTGCCTCAGCTCAGGGTTTGTTCCAACGGCCGGATAGCCAGGGAGATTCTTTGAAACCTGCTTGGCAGCCAGAACAAAGGGAGCTCACGAGGCGAGAAACGTTTAAAAACAAAACGAAACA
>NW_005871521.1:185467-188014 GCF_000147115.1 Myotis lucifugus
GGTGACATCCCCGCTCTCACCACTCGCTGGAAGCCCTGGCCGCAGCGATCAGACAGGAAGAGGCGAAGGGCATCCACCCGGGAAAGGAGGAAGGGAAACTGTTATTCGCAGGTGACAGGGTATCGTTCCTAGAAAGCCCCAAAGCCTCCACCAGAAAATACTAGACTCCATTGAGTTTGGCAGCGTAGCAGGTTACAGAATCAACACCCAAAAAGCGGTGGCTTTTTTTTTTTTTTATAAACTAATAATGAATTCTCAGAAAGAGAAACTAAACAATCCCATTTACTATTGCAACAACAACAACAACAAAATTAAGGAACTTAGGAATAAACTTAACCACCTAACTGGTTTGGCTCAGTGGATAGAGCGTCAGCCTTCGGACTGAAGGGTCCTAGGTTCGATTCCGGTCAAGGGCATGTGCCTTGGTTGCGGGCACATACCCAGTAGGGAGTGTGCAGGAGGCAGCAGATCGATGTTTCTCCCTCATCAATGTTTCTAACTCTCTATCCCTCTCCCTTCCTCTCTGTAAAAAATCAATAAAATATATCTTTAAAAAAAAAAAAGGAAGAGGAAACTAAACAATCCCATTTACTATTGTAACAACAACAACAAAATTAAGGAACTTAGGAATAAACTTAACCAAGGTGGTAAAAGACCTGTACTCGGAAAACTACAGGATGCTGAAAAAAAAGATAGAGGAAGATAAACACTAGTGGAAGAATATACCGTGTTCATGGATTGGTAGAATTCACATAATTAAAATGCCCATACTCCCAAACCGATCTGCAGATTCAGTACAATCCCCATGAAAATACCAATAGCATATTTCACAGATCTAGAACAAATCCTCCAAAAATTTATATGGAACAAAAAAAGAACCCCGAACGGCCGCAGCAATCCTGAGAAAGAAGAAGAAAGTTGGAGGAATCACAATACCAGATCTCAAGTTACGCTACAAAGCCACTGTAATCAAGACAGCCTGGTACTGGCACAAGAACAGGCCTATAGATCAATGGAACAGAACAGAGACCCCAGAAATCGACCCAAACCATTACGCTCAATATTTGACAAAGGAGGCAAGAGCATACAATGGCGTCAAGACAGTCTCTTCAATAAATGGTGTTGGGAAAACTGGACAGACACATGCAAAAAAAATGAAACTAGACCACCAACTTACCCCATACACAAGAATAAACTCAAAATGGTTAAAAAACTTAATGTAAGTCATGAAACCATAAAAATCCTAGAAGAAACCATAGGCAGCAAAATCTCAGATATCTCTCGTTGCAATATGTTTACGGATACATCTCCTAGGGCAGTGATGGCGAACCTATGACACGTGTGTCAGAGGTGACACGCGAACTCATTTTTTTGGTTGATTTTTCTTTGTTAAATGGCATTTAAATAAATAAAATAAATATAAAAATATAAGTCTTTGTTTTACTTTGGTTGCAAATATCAAAAAATTTCTATATGTGACATGGCACCAGAGTTAAGTTAGGGTTTTTAAGAATGCTGACACGCCGAGCTCAAAAGGTTCGCCATCACTGTCCTAGGGCAAAGGAAACTAAGGTTAAAATAAACAAATGGGACTACATCAAAATAGAAAGCTTCTGCACAGCAAAAGAAACCATCTACAAAACAAAAAGGGAGCCCACTGTATGGGAGAACATATTTGGCAATGATACATCTGATAAAGGGTTAATATCCAAAATATACAGGGAACTCATACAACTTGACAAAAGGAAGACAATGCCATTAAAAAATGGCCAAAGGACCTAAATAGACACTTCTCCAAAGTGAACACACAGATGGCCAAGAGACATATGAAAAAAATGCTCAAAGTCACTGATCATCAGAGAGGTGCAAATGAAAATGACAATGAGGTATCACCTCAGACCTGTATGTCTGAGATTTTGCTGCCAATATAAATACACTCGGTGAGAATTGGGGTCAGATCTTTGACTGCAATAGCACCCTGTTATTTGGCAAATATCAGTGAAATTATTTCTAACTTACCTTTAAGAATAATTATGATATAAAGAAAAGTGATGCATTTTCCCCCCTCTGTTTTGATTTTGCACAGGGCAACTGCCTCTGTTTCATTCGAGGAAACCTTTAAATGAAACTTGCTTAAAATCTGAGCTCGCACACAGAAGAGAGACCGCAATCAACGCTGAAGTGGAAGGGGAAGATGCTGTCCTTGAACAACCTACAGAATGTCATCTACAACCCGGTAACCGAGTCCTCTGCAGTCACCTTCTGCCTTTGGCAGGATTGAGAGCAAACCCAGGGCTGCAGTGACTGTGTAGCTGTTTGAAAACAGTGCGGGCCACTTGGGAAATGCTGGGTTTATATGTGATAAAAACGTGGTGCTTAACAATGTAGTCTTTCCGCTTCTTGTAAAAGCATATTTGTTCAAATTCTTTTCCCCAGATAATCCCCTATGTTGGGACCATCCCTGAGCAGTTGGAGCCTGGAACTTTGATTGTGATCCGTGGGCACGTTCCCGGGGACTCGGACAGGTAAGATCATCGTTGCATTTGA
>NW_005871521.1:188749-189925 GCF_000147115.1 Myotis lucifugus
CCTCTGGCGTCCGCTCTGCTGTCCCAGGTGAAGGCCCCTTTCCCGTGATTCTTGGCGCTAGAACTGCAGCCTCACATCGTGCGTTGGGTAGCCGGGTGGGCGCATGTGCTGTTTGTGGGGAAGGCCAGGAGATGGACTAGGGAGGCCGGAGAATGGAGGCTCCCTCTGGACAGACGGGGCCCCAGCCCCAGCTCCGGGGTCCGTTACTAAGGAAGAAGCGAAGGAAGGGTGGTTAGTTCCTGTGGGTGAATGAGGAGAGAGTCCGCCATGTGTTCCTCCGCCTGGAGTCCCTGCCGTGGGCCCCCACCCCGAGCGGCCTCCCTCTCCCCGGTGCTCAGGTGCCGTCTCTCCTCCCAGGTTCCAGGTGGACCTACAGTGCGGCAGCAGCGTGAACCCCCGAGCGGACGTGGTCTTCCACTTCAACCCCCGTTTCAAAAGGACCAACTGCATCGTGTGCAACACTCTGAAAAACGAGAAATGGGGGCGGGAGGAGATCACCTACGACATGCCTTTCAGGAAGGAGAAGTCCTTCGAGATCGTGATGATGGTGCTGAAAGACAAATTCCAGGTGGGAGACTAAAAGCTGGACCTCACTCAGGAGCGTGGGCAGGATGCTTTCCCAGTAGGGAGCTCGCCCCTCCGTTTCTCAAATCCAGAGAGTCTGGCTGGATGACTGTCCTCAGTGCAGGGGCCAGGCGGGTCCCATCGGCGAGGCGGGAGCCACGGCTCCTTCCTGCTCATGTTTCTCCTCGCAGGGCGGAGCTCAGTTCTGAATTGGCCCAGCCCTGTATTCTTTGTGGGTCAGTAGTTACAACCATGACGCAAGCGGGGGGACTAATGACAGGTGTGAATGTAGAAGCCAGGATCCCAGTGTGAAGTCAGGTCCTGCCGCAAGGGGGTTCTTTAGGGTCGTGGGATTTCAGATGCAGAGATCTCAGAATCTGGCTGCCATGAGCATCTCCTCTCGGCCTGTGGGACGGAGAACGTGGTCCCACGGCCCTTCTCATCCCCTCACATGGCAGCCCTGTGGGGAGAGCGTTGCCTGCTTGCAAACAGCGATCCCAGAGAAGCTGGGGACTTGCCCAGGGTCATTCCTGCACCAAGTGCAGCAAAGGCAGGCGGAGCGCCTGCCCCCTGCACTGTGGGCTCTCGGAGCGGGGCACACTTGTGGGGTGG
>NW_005871521.1:190431-192118 GCF_000147115.1 Myotis lucifugus
CCGTGTCCACCCAGGTGGCTGTCAATGGAAAACACACGCTGCTCTACGCCCACAGGATCAGCCCCAAGAAAATCGACACCCTGGGCATCTACGGCAAAGTGAGCATCCACTCGGTGGGCTTCAGCTTCAGCTCGGTGAGTGGCCTTCCCCCACGTGGGGCCGTCGGTGACGCTTCCTGCCGAGATGGAAGGAAACCCCTTCAGTTAACGCCTGGACCCCCCCCCCCCCCCCATGCTATTTGCCGTCTGCAGACCTCCAATCTAGGGCAGTTCCAACAAAAAGCCCTTTTTAGCCGCTGGGGCTGTTCCCTCGACCCAGGAGTATGGGGGAGTCTCTCCAAGATGTTTCCTGGAGGTGGGCTGTCTGAGCCAAGGGGTGTCTGCATTTTATGTTGTGGTTGAAAGTGCTAACTTGCCCTCCCAAAATACTAAGGCAGAATTCTCAACATATTTAAAAAAAAAAAATAAAGTGTATTGATTTGAGAGAGAGAGGAAGGGGGAGGGCGATAGGAACATTTATGGTGATCGATAGCTGCCTCCTGCATGCCCCCCGCCAGGAATCGAGTCTGCAACCCCGCATGTGCCCTGACCAGGAATCAAACCTGCAACCTCTCGGTGCATGGGTCGCCGCTTAGCCACTGAGCCCCACTGGCCAGGCTGTAATTCTTGTTGTTATGTCAAGCAGATTGCACTTGGAATTGGATGGATGCTAAAGATCAGTCTTATCTTTTCTTCAGGATTTAAGGAGCGCCCAAGCATCCACTCTGGAAGTGGCAGTTCTAAATGGAGAAGATGTAAGTGTCAAGTCTTTGAATGAACCACCAGTTTATATTTTTATTTTTTATTTTTTTTAAAGAATGCAGTTTTTTTTTTAAAAAAAAATATATTTCTTTATTGATTTCAGAGAGGAAGGGAGAGGGAAAGATAGACACATCAATGATGAGAGAATCATTGATTGGCTGCCTCCTGCACGTCCCCACTGGGGATCGTGCTGCAACCTGGGCATGTGCCCTTGGCCGGAATCGAACCCGGGACCTCCCAGTCCGCAGGCCGACGCTCTTTCCACTGAGCCAAACCAGCTAGGGCTGAACCACCAGTTTAAAACGGGGGTCGGGGGGTGGGGGGGTACAGGATTCCGATTGTCCTTCCAGCCTGGGGAGCCCTGACGACTCCGGACCACACCGCCATGGCGCTCTTGTCACCTGGGGATCAGCCCCAGGGCAGAGCAGGCACTGTGGTCCCTGCCAGGCTGGCTCAGGACACTAGTGAGATCCAGTTACTCCTGTTAGGTACACGGCGCTGCGGTTCTTTCCTTTCAGGCGTCCTCATTCTGTCTCTCTCTCCCCGTAGGCACCCAGTGCCGGCATGTCACAGTTTGTAAGTATTGCTGCCTGTTAGAATATGTAGAACATTCTGTAAAGCTGCCCAGTGAGCGAGCGGTTTCAGTGTTGGAAGACAGCGCCATTCATCCCAGCCCTCACTGCGGCCCTGTCTCCCCACAGCCTAGTAATAGAGGAGACACTGATAAAATCGTACCCAGAACTGTCTGCACCAAGAGCAAAGGTTCGACTGCCCATCACACTTTGACTTGCGCCAAAATACTACCTATCAACTGTTTGTCAAAGGTTTGAAGAGCCCCCAATGTTTACTCCCGTAGGACGAGTTAAGTTTTAATTTGCTGATAAATG